>NW_016108127.1:36971-65132 GCF_001604975.1 Cebus imitator
ATCATTATGGTGCATGCCTGTAGTCCCAGCTAGTTGGGAGGCTGAGGTGGGAGAATTGCTTGAATCCAGGAGGCGAATGTTGCAGTGAGCCGAGATCACTCCACTGCACTCCAGCATGGGTGACAGAGTGAGACTCTGTCTCAAAAACAAAAGAAAAGAAAAGAAAAGAAAAGAAAACAAAAAAAGAATTTGATAAAATTCTACATCCCTTTATGATAAAAATGTTCCACAAATTAGATATAGAAGGAATAAACATTCATACAAAAAAGGCCATGTTTGACAAACCACAACTAAAAACATACTGAATGCAAGAAAGCTGAAAGCATTTCCTTTAAAAACTGGAACAAGAAAAAGACACCTACTTTCACTACTTTTTTCTTTTTCTGTTTAAATTTTTTATCGTGGAGTTTCTTTCTGTTGCCCAGGCTAGAGTGCAGTGGTGTGATCTTGGCTCACTGCAACCTCAGCCTACCAGATTCAAACAATTCTTCTGTCTCAGCCTCCTGAGTTGGTGATACTATAGGTGTGCACAACCACACATGGCTAATTTTTGTATTTTGAGTAGAGACGGGGTTTCACCATGTCGGCCAGTCTGGTCTTGAACTCCTGAGATCAGGTGATGCTCCCACTTCAACTTCCCAAATTGCTGGAATTACAGGCATGAGCCACCAGGTCTGGCCACACCTACTAACACAACTTTCATTTAACATGCACTGAAAGTCCTAGCCAGAGCAATAAGGCAAAAGAAAGAAATAAACAGCATCCAAATTAGAAAGAAGTCAAATAGTCCCTATTTGTAGACAACATGATTTTATATTTGGAAAAACCTGAAGACTCCACCAAAAAATTCTTAGAACTGATAAACAAATTTAGTTAAGTTGCAGGATAGACAATCTACATACAAAAATTAGTAGCATGTCTATACACCAATAACCAACCAGCTGAAAAAGAAATCAAGAAGGCAATTCCATTGATAATAGCTTGAAAACTACAAAACAGTGGTGAAAGAAATGTAAAATGACACAAATAGAAAGGCATTTCATACTCATTGATTGGAAGAATTAATATTAAAATGATTATATGACCCAAAACAACTTACAGATTTAATGCAATCCACGTCAGGGTACCAGACATTCCTCACAGAAATAGAAAAAAGCAACTCTAAAATTCATATGGAACCACAAAATACCCCAAATAAAAAAAAATACTGAGCAAAAAGAGTAAGTCTTGACAAATCATACTACCTGACTTCAAAACATACTTCAAAGTGATAGTAATGTAAACAGCATGGTACCAGTGTGAAAACACACATAGACCAATAGAACAGAATAGAGAACTCAGAAGTAAATCCATGTATTTACAGCCAACTAATTTTTGACAAAGATGCCAAGAGTATACACTGGGGGGAGGACATCCTCTTCAATAAAAGGTGCTGAGAAAATTGAATATCCATATGCAGAAGAATGGAACTTGACCCCTATCTCTCACTATATGCAATCAACTCAAAATGGATTAAAGACTTAAATATAAGGCCTCATACTGTACGACTTACAGAAGAAAACATAGGGGAAATGCCTCAGGACAGTGGTCTGGGCAAAAACTTTATAGGCAAGATTACAAAAGTACAAAGCATCAAAACCAAAAATAGTCAAATGGGACTATGTCAAACGAAAATGCTTCTTCACAGAAAAAAACAAACAAAAAAACAGAACACCAAAGTGAAGGGACAATCTGTAGAAAGAGAGAAATTATTTGCCAACTATTTGTCCAAAAGGGGATTAATTTTCAAAATATATAAAACTCAAACAATGAAGAAAAAAACTCTGATTTAATAATGGAGCAAAGGATCTGAATGGATGTTTCTCAAAAGAAGACATACAAATGACCAGGTATAGGCAAAAATGCTCAACATCACTAATCATCAAGAAAAGGCAAAGTCCAAACCACAATGAGATATCATTTCACTCTGGTTAGAATGACTACAATGAAAAAGACAGAAAATAAATGCTGACAAGGATGAAAAGAAAGGGAAACTGATATGCATTGTTTGTGAGAATGTAAATTCATATGGCTATTATGGAGAACAGTATGGAGGTCCCTCAAAAAACTACAAATAGGACTATCATAGATTGGGTAAAGAAAATGTGGTACATGTACACCATGGAGTACTATGCAGCCATAAAAAGTATGAAATAATGTCCTTTGCAGCAACATGGGTGCAATTGGAGGCCATAATCCCAAGAAAATTAAAACAGGAACAGAAAACCATATACCTCGTATTCTCATTTATAAATGGGAGTTAAACACTGAGCACACATAAACATAAACATGGGAACAATAGACTACTAGAGGAGGAGAAAGAGAGGGGAGCATGGGTTGAAAAACTACCTAAAGCATTGTGCTCACTACCTGGGTGATGGGATCTGTAAGCCAAACCTCAGCATCACCCAATATTCCCATGTAACAAACCCGCACATGTACCCTCTGTAATTGAAATAAAATTGAAATCTAAAAAAAAGAAAGAAAAAAATAAAATCAATATTTCTAAGTGGAAAAATAAAGAACTACTATGTGATTCAGCAATCCCACTACTGAGTGTATATCCAGTGAAAAGAAAATCAGTATATTGAAGGGATCTGCATGTGCATGTTTACTGAAGCACTATTCACAGTAGCCAAGATATGGAATCAATCTAAATATCCATCAAAGGATCAATGGATTAAAATAATGTGGTCTTATGCAAAATGGAATACTATTCAGCCATAAAAAAGCAAAATCCTGTCAGTTGCAGCAACATTAATGAATCTGAAGAACACTATATTAAGTGAAATAGTTCAGGCACAGAAAGATAAATGCCACGTGTTCTCACTCAAAAGTGGGGCTAGGAACAATTGAACTCCTAGAAGCAGAGATTACAATTGTGGTTATCAGATGTTTGGAAGAATAGCAGGAGGTGACAATAAGAAGAGGTGGGTTAACAAATATGAAATTATAGCTAGATAGGAGGAATGAGTTCTAGTGTTCTATAGCACTGTAGGGTGACTACAGCCAATGATAACTTATTGTATGTGTTAAAAAAGCTAGAAGAGAGAATTCTGAATGTTCCCAACACCAAGAAATGATAAATATTTGAGGTGATGGATAACCTAGTTTTCCTGATTTGTTCAGTACACATTGTATATATATTGAATATCAGTACAAACAATATATATGTTGAAATATTACTCTCTGCTTCATAAATATGTACAATTATCATGTGGCAATTAAAAATAAAAAAGAAAGTTTAATTCTTTTTAATGAGTTTTCTTTTATGATTATGTAGTTGCCTTCCTTATTCCAAATAATATTTGGTATCTTAAAATCTATTTTTCCTAATATTAATACAAATCAACCAACTTTCTTTTGGTTTGGCTGTTTTTTTTAACCATCACTTTATTTCTTCCATCACTACCATATTTTTACCATCACTTTATTTTTATTCTTTCTGTGACAGGCCACTGCACCTACTTCATTACCTGAAAAATTCTGCAGCATGTTCATGATGCCTGGTTTAGCTTTCTAGGGCTGACATAACTAAAATACCATACAATGGGTGACTTAAACTACAGAAAGTTATTTTATCACCCTTCTAGAGGCTAGAAGTCCAACATCAAGGAGTATGCATGTTTGGTTTCTTCTGAGGTCTCTCTCCTGGGCTTGTAGTTGAATTCCCTTTTGCTGCTTCTTTCCATGATCATTTCTCTGCACAAACACATGCCTGCTGTCTCTGTATGTTCTAGTATCGTATTCTTATAAGGATACTAGTCATATTGCATTAAAGCCCACCGTAACAGCCTCATTTTAACTTAATTGTCCTTCAAAGGCCCAACCACCAAGTACATTCACAATCTGAAATACTGAGTGTTAGGGTTTCAACATATGAATTTTGGAGAACAGAATACAATTCTTAACAATGCCTGATTTTAAGATGTCATTATCATAAGAAGCAAGAGAGCAGAGGCAGGACTAATGTCACAGAGGAGGCAGCATTGACACATAATATATTGGGCTTTCATGATCTTACAGCTTCTCAAGTTCAGAAGACTCTAATGGCCAATATGTTCCAGACATTGGATTGAGGAATTTGCATTGCCCTTACCTGAGCCTGAACCTGAAGAGTGAGAACCAGTGTGCAATACCAGTTAACAACTTACAGCTTAAAGTCCAACACTTTCCTGTTACCAATAAGGACTTCTCTTTTACATGAAGATACTTGACCTTTCTTAATCTTGGCTTCCTAATTAGCTCTAAAGACAAAATAGTCATAATTACTGTGATAATTAAATGAAATTTAGATATACCTCTGCACATAATAAGGACTAAATATCTGCTAGGTGGAAGATTTGGAATGCTCAACTTTTCATTTATTCAATGGCTAGGCCTGTGGTGAACAGCTTTCTATTCTAGGTTACACCACAGCATTGTATATAACATACACAGTAGAAGAAGAGTTGACCTATAAAGAGAAGATAGATCCTTTGGGGATCCAATTATCTCACCAAATACCCCCCTTATTCTTTAACATTTGGAGCACCTTACAGTTCTCTATGTAGACTCCTAAGTACCAGGAAGACAGAAACATTGTCTGAAATTTTTGTGGTCCTATCGTCCCTTCTTTCATTACTATTGACATATACCAGGTGCTTGAAGGAATGAATGAGTGAATGAATTAATAATACTTACATTTTATACATGTATCTTTCTCCTCTCTAATAGCAGCTCCTAGAATCCCAGGATCCCAGCCTTGAAGCCAGTGCTCAAAAATGATTCAACAGGAATTCATGGAAGGGAAATTTAGGCTTGTCTCTAACTTGATCGGACTTGAGAGAGGCTTTCTGGATATCTTAGCCTTTGTGTGTTCAGGACAACTTTTTCACACACTCACCTGAGTATCTTAGATAACTGCCCCGAGAGATAGCTTAAGACCAAGTGAAACTTCTGGAGATGATCTAACTTACTTAACAGGGAGAAGCAGTCAGCAGGAAAAGCCCTGGGGACATGGCTCATGATGAGGTTACCCTGGTTGCTCACTTATATTATTGGGGTTAAGAGCAGGACAAGTATAAGATCAATAGCAGAGGACACCCAGAATAGGCAGCCTTTTGCCCTTTTTTCCAGCTATCAGCGTGTTTCACACTCATTTGCTATTCCTGTAGTGGTACTCCTTCATCCTTATTCTGTGAGATCCTCCTCGGCATCTTATACCAGCCTGCATTGGTACTCCTAAGAGCTTAAACTAACACTCTTAAATACTGCCCAGTGAATATTCAGCTCCAAACTATGCCACATCCTTTATTCTCTAAGGGGCTCCAAGCAATAGTTTCAAGGTCTCTCAGAGATGCTGCATTGTACCACCAGCAGAACTAGGCATATGCTTCGGTCCTGTATTCCCTCTGGTTCTAGATCTCTCTCCTTCAATGTTGAGAATAGGGTGACAGGGAACGCTTCTAGGGCACACAAAGCTGAGTTTTCCTTATTCAACAGACTGCATTGCACAAAAATTCTAGAGTTTGAGAGGGTCTTACCTGTTCAGTTGTCTGGAACTGTTGTGAGATAAGACAGATCTCCTGAGTGAATATTGCTAGTGCTCAGCTTTCCTCCCTTGTCAGGCCAGAACAACCCTTAATAGCAGCAGACTCGGGAAAGATCCTCAGTGTTCTCCTTTAACCCGCCTTACATTCTGCTGTTGTTGATGAGGAAGATAGTTATTTTTTCTGCCCTCAGTATGCCAGGTACTGTACTAGGTAATTTAGATGAAGATTGTTAACTCAGGGTTTTATTTCTGTGTTTTCTGGGCTTCAGAAATTATAAAATGTTCCAAACTTTATTTCTTGACTTTCTTTAAGATTAACACCATGACTAACAAGATCATTTTAATGAACACTGAACAACCAAGTCCATTGGTAATAGTTCATGTACTGAGGTTTTCATTCCCTCCTTTGCAGTACTTCTAAAATATTAATGGCCATTTTTTTCCAAGAGGACCGAGTAGAATTATTTCAAGCATGCTTCATCCACTTAGAAAAAATCTAAAAAAATGTGTAGACAATCACTCTTTGAATGCATTATTTAAAAGAGAACATACAGTTCAATGGAAAAGTGAAAGGAAACACCAAAATCTAGGAAGGAGAAGAAAAACAGGCAGACTGTGATGTCAGGACTGGCTGGGAACTGGGAGTTCCCCAGCAGGGGAAAGGGTGAGTGAGTGTCTTTCTGGAGTCCACTTTTCCACTGGAGAATCATGCAGTCTAGGCCATGGAAGAGCACCTTGATCCTCCCAATTCCTGAATCTAACTTAGGAAGCCACCAGGAGACAACGGGAAGTAACAGCTCCAGGGAGGTAACATGCCTGGGGTCCAACGCGCTTCCTGGGACATAAGCAGCTAGAGTAAGATGCCATTCTCAATCAAAGCTCCTGGAGACCAGTGGTACCAGTTCTAGGTATTCGGAAAACTTGGGCTGCTGCTTGTAGAACCTGGGCATGAGCAGGGTTCCACAACCAGGACTGAGAAACAAGTGTGTTGTGGGCTGTAGCTATTAGTCCTGGAAGTAGGCACCTCCTCCTGGAACCTGAGCAGGATAAGAGTTGCTGCAGAGTGTTGGTTTTGAGCTGGGCAGCAGTTCCTGTAGCCTGAAGCTGAGTTGCTGACTTGGTGCAAACTGCCAGTACTGACTGAACAGCCTGGTTTGCTGTAACAGCCAGGATTGGGAGGGAGCCCCTCTGTGATTGTGACATGAGACAGATGCAAGTATCCTACCCGCTAGCCAAAATTGTGACTGTTGGGACTTGCCTCACCTTTCTCATAGCAAGATCTCAGTGCAGTAGTGGTTGCTCCTCACCCAAACATTTTGTGTGTCCCGAGGATTTCTCCACTCTCCTTCATGGCTGGTGCATGCACTAGCCTTTGGGGGGCCTGAAGGCAAGTTTGTCCAATCAGTCTCCACCCAGCTTTGTCCCACTCTCTGAAACAGAGTACACAATCCAAGGTCCAAGGGTTTTCACAACCTAATACATCACCGGTAACACCTACATTAACCCTCTACCACTGCCATCTCAGCTGGCTACTACCTGCAAGCATCACCTCCTTGGCCTGAAGGCTATACCATATAGTTTATTGCAACCACTACTGACACAAACGCAGAGTGCTTAGGACTTAGGACTCAGAAGAGCATCTCACCACCACTGCTGCCACCATTACCCCTGCCATGCTGGCTTCCCAGTAGTAGCTCAAGAGCTTGTTCAGCCAGTCAGGACACTACTACTAAAACTGACATCTGAGAAAACCACCCAGAGACCCAAGAATTGGCCTGTCTAGAAACAACAACACAGGTGCAAGAATATGCTGCCCCAGGGCACAAGCATAGACACAGCTCAGCACTGTTATCACTAAAACCTGACGTTGAAGCCAGTTGGCATTCTAGTTCCCCATGAAACTTTACCACAGCCTCCACCAATAACCACACCCTATCACACTGAAGAAACCACAGGTACCACTAAAGTTATTTATACCCGAATAATCATATAGAGCTTTTATTACTGCATGGACCCAGAAGCAAAACCACAGGGCCCTACCCAACCAACATCACAGTCACATCTCCAGGAAAAACACCCCCTTCAAGAAAGTAAATTCAAAAATGACAGTACTATTACACCAGATGTGCAGAAATCAACATAAAGATTAGGAAACATAAAAAAGCAAGGTGATATGACACCCTCCACAGAACACAGTAATACTCAAACAATAGACTTTAACCAAAAAGAATTCTTTAAATCTCTGATAAAGAATTCAAAATATTGATTTTAAAGAAACTGAATCAGATGCAACAATAATCTGAAAATCAGTACAAATAACTCAGAAAATCAATTCAGGATATGAATGAGAAAATTACCAAGGAGATAGATATTAAAAAAAAAAAACCCAAATGTGAAGTCGGGTCTTTCTAAATAATCCAGTTATTCAAAATTTTTTTAAAAAGCATGAAAAAAGCCTTCAAAATGTTTGAAACTTCATAAAGTGTCGGAATTTATGAATTATTGGTATTCCCAAGGCCAAAGGGAGATTAAAAAGCTTAGAAAACTTATTTAATGAAATAGTTCATGGAAACTTCCTAAACCTAGCAACAGATTTAGAAATTCAGATACAGGAGGCTCAGTGTTCCCCAGGCAAATACAATGCAAAAAGCACTTCACCATGCCACATTATAACCAGGTTGTCTAAAGTCAAGTGAAAGAGTGAGTTCTAAAATCAGCAAGAAAAAGTAATCTAGTTATCTATAAAGGAAATCTCACCAGATTAACAATGGACTTCTCAACAGAAACATTACAGGTCAGAAGAGAATGGAATGACATATTCAAAGTGCTGAAAGGAAAAATAAATCTATCAGCCAAGAATTCTACATCTAGCAAGATTATGCTTCATAAATGAAAGATAAATAAAGTCTTTTCCAGACAAGCAAATCCTGAGAGAATTCATCACCCCCTAGACTGGTCCTACAAGAAATGCTCAAAGAAGTCCTAAACTGGGAAACAAAAGGATCACACGTATCATTATGAAAACACATGGAATTATAAAACTAACTGGTAAAGGAGTCACACAAAGGAGGAAGAGATAGGAATCAAATGATATCACTACAGAATTCCACCAAACCACAAGGAAAGTCAGACAAAAAGAAACAAAATTTATAAAAACAACTAGAAAAAATTAACAATATGACACATAGAACAAAACCTCACATATTAACTTTGAATATAAAAGCATTAAATGTTCCACTTAAAATATATAGATTGGCTGACTGGATTTTTAAAAAAGAGTCAATACATGCCGCTAATAAGAAACTCATCTTACCTGTAAAGACAGATATAGACTGAAATTAAAGGAATGGAAAAAGATATGCCATGTCAATGGAAACCAAAAGTGAGCAGGAGTAGCTATAGTTAGATAAAATAGATTATAAGTCAGTATGTTAGGCTATTGTTGCATTGCTATAAAGAAATACTGGAGACTGGGTAATTTATAAAGAAAAGAGGTTTAATTAGGTCATGATCCTGCAGACTTTACCGGAAGCATGGTATTGACATCTGCTTGGCTTTTGGAGAGGCCTCGGGAAGCTTACAATCATGGTGGAAGGTGAAGGGGGAGCAGACAAATCACATGGCAAAAGCAGAAGTAAGAGAGAGAGAGTGGGGTTGGGGGGAGTTGCCACACAGTTTTAAATAACCAGAACTCATACGAACTCAGAGTGAGTGCTCACTTATCACCAAGAGTACGGCCCAAGCCATTAATGAGAAATTTGCCTCCATGATCCTAACCCCTCCCACAAGGCCCCATCTCCAACACTGGGGACTAGAATTCAACACGAGATTTGAAGGGGACATTCAATTGTATCAATAAAAAACAGTAAAAGGAAAAAAATAGGACAAAGAATCTCATTATATAAAGATAAAAACATCAATTCAGCAAGAGGATGTAACAATTCTAAATATATATGCACCAAATATTGGAGCATTCAAATTCACAGAACACATTTTACTAGACATAAAGAGATATAGACAGTAATACAGTAATAGTAGGGGATATGGACATTCCATTTACAGTATTAGACAGACTAGACAGAAAATCAACAGAGAAATATTGGACTTAAATTAGACTTTAGATGAAATGAGCCTAATGGACGTTTACAGAACACTCTACCAACAACTGCAGAATATACATTCTTTCATCAGCACTTGGAATATCCTCCAAGATAGACCATATGTTAGACCACAAAAACAAATCTCAACACATTTGAAAATAAAAAATATATCAAGTATCATCTTAGATAACAGTAAAATAAAATTACAAGTCAATACCAAGAGGAGCTTCACAAACAATACAAATAAATGGAAATTAAACACAATGCTCCTGAATGATCATTGAGTCAATGAAGAAATTAAGACAAATATTTTTAAAATTTTTAAACAAATTAAAATGGAAACACAACACACTCAAACAAGTGGGCTATACAGCCAAAGAAGTGCTAAGAGGAACTCTTATAACTGTCCATATCAAAAAAGTAGACAGTTACAAATCAACAAGCTAATGATGTACCTCAAGGAACTAGAAAAAAAAAACAAACCCAGAGTCAGCAGAAGAAAAGAAGTAACAAAGGTCAGAGCACAACTAAATGAAATAGAGACCAAAAAAAAATACAAATTGTCAATGAAATTAAAGGCTGGTTCTTCATAAAGATAAATAAAATGGATAAACACTGCCTAGACTCACCAAGAAAAGAAGGGAGAAGACCTAAACAAAGAAAATCAGAAAAGAAAAAGAAGACATTATAACTGATATCACAGAAATACAAAATGTCATTAGAGACTATTGTGAACCAATAGTTTCGCAAGCTGTAAAACCTACAGTACACTCACAGACCAATAATGAGCGGTGAGATTGACTCAATAACAAAAATCAAAGAAAAGCAAAGAAAACGCCAGGACCAGATGAATCCATATCCAAATTCTACCAAATGTACAAAAAACCCAAATACCAATCCTCATGAAACTTCAGAATATATCTTCTATTACCTCTGTTCCTCTAAGAGAACACTGACTAATACAGATTTTGGTACCAGGAGTGGTTCTAAAGGAACAGAATACTAAGGATGGAGTTCTTGAATTGTTTTTGGATTTTCTGGAGTTTTCTGCTTAATATGATTATACACCATAATGCTAATGACTGTACTTCTAATAGTATGGAGAACACTGATAGTTCTTGGCATAGACTGTTTAGAGATTTATGTGAAATAAATGCATTTGACATTCCTGATGCACTGCTCATGACAGGCAGGAGTTTAGCGACACTATACACAATACCTTTGACCATATGTGGAGAACAAAGGAACATAATGAAGCTGGTTGATTGCTCCTAAATTCAGTGGACGAAGTGGTGAAAAAAAATGATGAACTCAGGGATTCTGCCTCCTGTGTTCAGAAACAGATACCTGAGCCTCAAATCTGCCAAGATTGCCCTAAGTGAGAGTCTTATCTCCTAAAGAGAAAGAGCTGAAATTGTGGAAAAACAGACACAAGCTCTTATCATGTAGTGTCTGACCTGCAACAAAATGTGCATGTACAGTCTTGTCAGGTATCTACTATTAAAGTGAGGGTATTGATCGGAAAAAATGGGACTCAGCAACTTGGAATGGTGATATGTGGTATGATCCTGATGAAGCTGGGGACACTGAGCTTGTAAACATTGATGAATATTTTTCATCAGAAGGAACGGCTTCCCCATCTCCAGTAGTGTCAACATCCTCTCCCCTATTCATGCTGCCATCAGCGTTTCCACCTGTGTGTGAGGAGGTAAATCCTGCATTGCCTGAGACAATAGTGATGTCCTCCCCGAGGCAGTTCCCAGGCAAAATAATGTTGATTCTCCTCTGGAGAATCCCCAATACCCCTGTTTGCTTCTAGACCTACAACTAGACTAAGGTCCTGGTGGGGCCCTGGAGGTGAGGTTGAGAGTGTGACCCATGGGGAGGTGCAGTACACTCATAAAGAACTGATTGAGTTCTCTAATTTATATAAACTGAAATCTGGAGAACAGGCATGGGAATGGATACTAAAGGTATGGGATAATGGTAGAAGAAATATTGTGTTGGATCAGGCTGCATTTTTTGATTTGGGCCACTAAATAGGGACTTTGCTTTTAATGTTGCAGCTCAGGTAGTTAAAAAAAGGTTCCAGTAGTTTATTTGCTTGGTTAGCTGAAATATGAATTAAAAGATGGCCAACTGTGAGTGAGCTGGAAATGCCTGATCTCCCTTGGTTTAATGTAGAGAAAGGGATCCAAAGGCTTAGGGAGACTGGGATGGTGGAGTGGATTAGTCACTTTAGATTTATTCATCCCACCTAGGTGGGTTCAGAAGATATACCCTTGACTGATGCCTTGTGAAATAGATTTGTGAGGGCAGCACCTGCATCTTTAAAAATCCCTGCCATTGTTCTTCTCTGTATGTCAGATCTAACAGTGGGAACCACAGTCACTCAACTGTAAAATTTAAATACAATGGATTGAATCTCGATGTGGCAGGGGCCAAGTGGCAGCACTCAATGATCAAAGGCAAGGTAGAAAAGGTGGGTGTAGCTACCATAACGGACAGCAGAGGCAAAGCAGCAATCAGAATAGTCTGACTCTTGTAGAGCTCTCACATTGGCTAATGAATTACAATGTACCTAGAAGTGAAAATGATAGGAAGCCTACTGCATTCCTACTTAATTTATACAAACAGCAAAATTCTAGGTTAAATGGACAAGGACTAACTTGAATTATAAAATCAGAGAATCCTGGCCCCTCAATCAATTTCCAGACTTAAGCCAGTTTACAGACTCAGAACCCCTTGAATAAAGGGAAGGCCAGATCCCCTTGAAGAAGGACTCCACTACATTACCAATAATTTATGCAGTGAATCCTTCTCTCATCCATCCCCGAGGAGAACTCTGGCCTTTTATCTCAATAACTTGCTTACTCATGTGGTCCTAAAACTAACCTTTGAACATTCCAGATGGCTCTCTCAGGGGGAAGTCAGCAGAATTATATCACCCACTAATGGTGTTTGCTTTAGGCTTTGGAACCTGGCCTTTAATCTTTACCCTTTAGTGGTGTTGACTCAAAGCCTTTGTCATTTAATATGTACTGAATAAAGGCCGGGAAAGCCAGTGTGTCAGGGTCAGTGGCCATTAACTACTTTGAGTGAGAGGCCACGGACACTTCTAGCCCACTTGTTCACTGCATTCTGTGTCTGAGTGAATTTATTCATCTGTCATGAGGTCAGGGTCTGCCTGTCAGACCCCAACAGATCATCAAGTCACCACATGATCTGAACTGCCTATCATGAACTGGGTGCCTTCTGCCCTATCTAGCCACAAAGTGGGTCATGCACAGCAGTATTCTATCATCAAATGGAAGTGGTATATACATGATCAGGCTTGAGCAGGTCCTGAAGGCACAAGTAAGTTACATGAAGAAGTGGCTCAAATACCCATGGTCTCCACTCCAGCCACCCTACTTTCTCTCCCCTAGCCTGCACTGATGGCCTCATAGGGAGCTCCCTATGATCATCTGATAGAGGAAGAGAAGACTGGGGCCTGGTTCACAGATGATTCTGCATGATATGCAGGCACCACCCGAAGTGGACAGTTGCAGCACTACAGCCCCTTTCTAGGACATTCCTGAAGGACAGTGGTGAAGGGAAATCTTTCCAGTGGGCAGAACTTTGAGCAATGCAGCTGGCTATGCACTTTACTATGGAAGGAGAAATGGCCAGTTGTGCGATTATTTGCAGATTCATGGGCCATAGCCAATGGTTTGACTGAATGGAATGGGACTTGGAAGAAGCATGATTGGAAAATTGATGACAAAGAAATTTGGGAAAGAGATATGTGAATGAACCTCTCTGAGTGGTCAAAAGTCATGCAGATATTTGTATCCCACATGAGTGCTCATCAATGTGTGATCTCTTAATAATCAAGTGGATAGAATGGCTTGTTCTGTGGACATCACCCAACCTCTTTCCCCAGTCACCCCTGTTATTGCCCAGTGAGCCCATGAACAAAGTGGCCATGATGTCAGGGATGGAGGTTTCACATGGGGTCATCAACATGGACTTCCACTTACCAAGGCTGGCCTGGCTACAGCCACTGCTGAGTGCCCAATTTGCCAGCAGCAGAGACCAACACTGAGCCCTTGATATGGCACCATTCCTTGGGGTTATCAGCCAGCTACCTGGGTGGCAGGTTGGACCTCTTCCATCATGGAAAGGGGAGAGGTTTGTCCTCACTGGAGTAGACACTTACTCTGGACATGGGTTTGTCTATCCTGCACACAATGCTTCTGCCAAGACTACCATCTGTGGACTCACAGAATGCCTTATCCACTGTCATGATATTTCACATAGCATTACCTCTGACAAAGGCACTAACTTTATGGCTAAAGAATTGCAGTAGCAGGCTCATGCTCATGGAATTCACTGGTCTTACCATGCTCCCCAACATCTTGAAGCAGCTGGATTGATAGAACAGTGGAATGGCCCTTTGAATTCACAATTACAATGCCAACTAGGTGACAATACTTTGCAGGGCTGGGGCAAAGTTCTCCAGAAGATGGTGCATGCTCTGAGTCAGCGTCCAATATATGGTACTATTTCTCCCATAGCCAGGAATCAAGTGGTGGAAGTGGAAGTGGCACCACTCACTATCACCACTAGTGATCCACTAGTAAAGAACTAAGAGGTCTTGGTTCCAGACAGAGGAACACTGCCACCAGGAGACACAACGAATCCATTAAACTGGAAGTTAAGGTTGCCACCTGGACACTTTGGGCTCCTCCTACTTTTAAGTTAACAGGCTAAGAAGGGTGTTACAGTGTTGGCTGGGTGATTGACTAGGACTACCAAGATGAAATCCGACTACTACTTCATAATGGAGGTCAGGAAGAGTATGCATGGAATACAGGAGATCCATTAGGTTGTCTCTTAGTATTATCATGCCCTGTGATTAAGGTCAATGGGAAACTACAACAGCCCGATCCAGGTAGTACTACAGATGGTCCAGACCCTTCAGGAATGAAGGCTTGGGTCACTCCACCAGGTAAAAAACAAACAAACAAACAAACAAAACAAACAAACAAACAAAAAACCACGACCTGCTGAGGTTCTTGCTGAAGGCAAAGGGAATATAGAATGGGTAGTAGAAGAAGGTAGTTATCAATACCAGCTATGACCATGTGACTAGCTGCAGAAATGACGAACTGCCATGAGTATTTCCCCCTTTTTTCCTAAAAATATATTTGTGTATGTATACACATGTACTAATATCTTCATTTTATTTCCTTTTCATTTATCATGAGACATAAGATTTATTGACTTCATATCAGCATTTAACTATTGTTAACTTTATGTAATAGTATTTGGGTTGAGGATTGGTGCATTTCCATTTGTACAAAGGATAGTTATATTACAATAGGCATGATTATGACCACATTATTGTCTTTATTTGAACATTATGTATGAGCCCACGTGACGTGTATGGGTTCAAGTTGACAAGGAGCGGACTTGTGATGGTTAATACTGAGTGTCAACTTGATTGGATTGAAAGATACAAAGTGTTAATCCTGGATGTGCCTGTGAGGGTGTTTTCAAAAGAGATTAACATTTGAGTCAGTGGGCTGGGCAGATTTGTAGGCACAATCTAATCAGATTCCAGCAAGTATAAAGCCAGTAGAAAAAGGTGAAAAGAGAGACGGTCCTAGCCTCCCAGCCTATTATCTTTTTTCCTGTGCTGGATGCTTCCTACTCTTGAACATCAGACTCCAAGTTCTTCTGTTTTGGGACTTAGACTGGCTCTCCTTGCTCCTCAGCTTGCAGACAGCCTATTGTGGAGCGTTGTGATTGTTAATACTTTATATATATAGTTAATACTTTATATATATATATATATAATGTCCCATTAGTTCTGTCTCTCTTAAAGAACCCTGACTAATACAGCTAGTTATGCTAACAGTAAAGTTGTCATGTGAACAGATTCATAACCTCTGGTAAGCCAGGATGTGGCAGGAAGTAGAATTAGGTGTTGTTTTCTTTTTCCTCAGAGCAGGATATTATGTCATGAGTTGTTGTAATGGCCTGAGTTTGTTGGCCTCCAGCCAGAAGGTGTTGCTTTCAAGAGGGCACGCGTTGCGGTAGTAAAGGGGGATATAAGCTTGCCCTAAGTTGGCTGGGGTAAGAATTTGGGCTTCTTAGGCAATGGGCAGGGCCACAAAGATCCCAAAAGTTAATGTCTTTTGTGTTTGGCTAACAGGGAGGGTAGAGAAATACCCTGAGGTTGGGGCAGGGTTAAGCAGCTCTGTGCTCACTCTCCTTTGACAGAGCTTGCTGTGGCCATTGTGGGGCATGGGGATGGTTGTCAGGCCAATGGGGATACTTTCCAGAGGGGATTATGGCTGCCTCATCTGTGCCATAAACTTTTCCAGGGAAGTGGTGGATAGGAGCAAAAGGCCTCATCCAGATTCCAAGCTGTTGGTGAGGCTGGTCTCACTCCTGCAGTGCCCCACTAGCAGTGCCAAGTTTAGATCCAGGAAGCCTGTGTGTGGGACTCAGACTTTGCCCCAGGCAATAAGCTTCCCTGCTGAGAAAGAAAATGTGGCTTGCAAGCTTCAGCCCTCCTCATCTGCCCACAATGTCAGCAGAGGCTCCTGTGGGCATATGTGCAGCAGTTCCCATTCAGCACCCAGATTCTGCTCAACAGAATTCTTACCCAGTGAAAATTATTGGGCAGTTGGAAGCTTCCTTCTCCCTGTGACCCCTCCCTAATTGCACTGGCTATCTTCCCCAGGGTCCCTGTGACATATAATTGGGATGGTGTCCCTCGGCTCAAGCTGGGGACTCAGAATGCCTACAAGTCTCTTCCCGCTGCTACTTCTACTTTTTTGTTTCACATGACTCCCTAAATCCATTTCAGCTCTAGGCAAGCTTAAATCCTTCTCCCATGATCTGAATTTTTAGGTTCCTCAGTGGGGATTGTGTTCAGAGGCAGGTTTTCCCCTCTCACACTTTGGAAACTCACAGTTTTTGCCTGTCTTGTGGAATTTGCAGTTGCATGCTGCTTCTTTCGAAAGGTTGTGAATTCTTTCAGTTTTCCTGGTACATTCCTATGGTGGTTCTTGGAGTGAACGTTCATGGTATGAGTCTCCACACACTGTTCTGTCTGTCCAAATGGCAGTTGCACTGTCGCCCTGCTTCCTGGCCACCATCTTCCTCCCTCCTCCCACTGGTGGTTTTAACATATCTATAGTGAATAATAATTTAGTTGCACATTTAAAAGTAACTAGAAGAGTATACTTGGATTGTTTATAATATAAATGATAAATGCTGAGGTGATGAATACCCCATTCTTCACGATGTGATTATTACACGTTGCATGCATGCATCAAAACATTTAATGAACTTCATAAATACAAACACCTACTATGTACCCACAAATATTGAAAACAACAAGAAAATAAAAAGAAAAGAGTTAAGAGTAAGAGCCCTAACAGGAGATATCTTAGAACAATCAGCCTTCTAGCTAATCTCGTCCACCTTCACCCTCAATCCCAGCACTAGCCTAAAGCCTCACCTTAAGCATGTTCTCTTCATTGATGTTCAGGGAGGCAGCCAGACACTTCCTAGGATTTGATACCATTTTAATGTCATGGGTCATCAAGTATCCAGGAAGAAGAGAGGAGGGAATCAAAAAACTGAGAGGGCCTGGTGGTTACAGCATCAGCACTAACCATTTCCCTAGTTACAATTTCTAAATCTTTTTTCCAGGCAACCCCTTTTGCCCTTGCTTACAGGAGAATTACTATTCTCTGCCATACCTAAGTCAAAGTGGAGTTTCTGGGTGTCAAGAGCTTACTGGTAGGTATCACATCATTTGTTTTGCTCAGCTGCCAAGTTTGAGATGGGGTTCAGTGGTTCTGAAGCTGAGGTGGTGAAGGGGGCAATATGTGGAGAAGAAACGGTGGGTCTGGCTGTGGATGGACAACTTGCCATGAGTCTATATTACCTGTATCTGCTCCATCTTTTTTGATTTAAGCTCCTTCTGCACAGAATGGAGCTCAGAATATTGGATGACAAAGAAAGCTACCTTTAGGGAAAGGAAGAAGGGTAGTGTAAGCACCACAAACCCTGATGCCTAAGACCACTTTGACTTGTTCCTCTGTTTCCCAGCCAGACCTGATAATACTCTTGACACACATCCTTTCATTTTATTAGTCCCGAAGTCAACAATTGACATTCCCCATTGAGGAGGCAATGATGAGATTGTTGAGGAAAAACTGGGCTTGCATGCTCTTTCTTACAGTGAAACTATAGGAATAGGGGATAAAAGAAATGGCATATGAGGTCAGATTCCATGCTCACTCGACAGTTCAACTGTCCTATTTCCACTCAGCTGCCATGCTGTTTTCTCTGAATGTGTCCAGGTTTAAGGGGCTACTGCATTCAGTCTGTATCAAATGTAGTAACTACGTGTTAACATATTTTAGTTGAAAAAAATCTAGGAGTAAGAAAGAATATGGGAGAAGAGAGTGGCACAATGAAATTAAGTCTGGAAAATGTACCTAACCAAGTGTACTTTTAGACATCTTTAAAACTCAGTTGGCCATGTGCGGTGATTCATACCTGTAATCCAAGCACTTTGGGAAGCCAAGGCAGGTGGACATCCTGAAGTCAGGAGTTTGAGACCAGCCTGATTAATATGGTGAAACCACGTCTCTACTAAAAATACAAAAATTAGCTGAGTGTGGTGGCATGCAACTGTACTCCCAGCTACTAAGGAGGCTGAGACAGGAGAATTGCTTGAAGTCTGGAGGCAGAGGTTGCAGTGAGCAAAACAAAATAAAACAAAAACTCAGTTAAATAAATTTCTCTCTTTTGTTTAATTCTTTATTTTTGTGGGTACATAGTAGGTGTATATTTTTATAGAGCACATAGATGTTTTGTTGCAGGTATGCAATATGAAGTAAGTACATTATGGAGAATGGGGTATCCATCCTTCAAGCATTTATCCTTTGAGTTACAAACAATCAAATTACACTCTTTATGTTATTTTAAAATATACAATTAAGTTATTATTGACTATAATCACCCTGTTGTACTACTAAACACTAGGTCTTATTTGTTATTTCTAATTTTTTTGTACACATTCACCCCCCACCTTCCCTCAAACCTCACTCTACTCATCCAAGATTCTGTAACCACCATTCTACTTTGTTTTAATTTTTGCTCCCACAAATAAGTGGGAGCATGTGATGTTTGTTTTTCTGTGTTTGACTTACTTAATTTAATATAATGACCTCCAGTTCAATCCATGTTATTGAAAATGACTGGATCTCTTTTTTTTTTTTTTTTTTTTGGAGAAGTAGTACTCCATTGCATATATGTACCTCATTTTCTTGATCTATTCACCTGTTTATGGACACTTAGGTTTCTTTAAAATCTTAGCTATTGTGAACAGTGCTGCAACAAACATAGGAGTGCAGATATCTCGTTGATAAACTGATTTCCTTTCTTTTGGGTATATACCCAGCAATGAGACTGCTGGGTCATATGGTAGCTCTAGTTTTTTTTTTTTAATGTTGGGGGAAGCAGCAAAGGAGAAAGGACTTACAGAGTACCTACATAAATTGGTTATGAGTAACATATAAACGGGGAGCAACAAACTGCAGAAAACTGCAGGAGGCCTCTGGGGAGGCAAACTTCTCCATGCCTTATGTTCCGGTGCAGGGTGACCTAGGCTGTGTTACCATAAACATTGTGCTCAAGGACGTAAAACCCTTCATAGCACTAAGATATAACCAGACTTGTAGGCTCTTGTGAGGCCCATGTTCCACCAGCTGCACATAGATAATAGGCTAAAGATAACCACATGTTCTTGTTTTGTGAAACTCTTGAAACTGCCACTGTTATCAGTCTTTAGAATGATGTACCAGTTCCAGCTCACTGATTCACCCAACCATCTTGTCATCCTCTCCCCACCATCACTCCACCACCTACCCTATAGATCAAAGTGATTGTAACCAACAAATACTGTGGAAGATCAGAGCTCAGGGCCTTTGCACCCTCCTTTATGCACTGGTCCCCCGGTCCCACTATATGCATTCTTAATCTATCTTTTTCTCATTCCTTTGTCACCACCAAACTTGGGGTAGCCATGGGTGGGGTGTGGCAATGGTTCTCTACAGTTTATGGACACTTAGATTGTTATCTAATCTTAGCTATTGTGAACAGTGCTGCAACAAACATAAGAGTGCAGATATCTCATTGATACACTGACTTCCTTTCTTTTGGGTATATACCCAACAATGAGACTGCTGGGTCATATGGTAGCTCTATTTTTTTTTTTTTTTTGAGGAATCTCCAAAATGTTCTCCATAGTGATTTCACTAATTTACATTCCCGTCAACACTGTACAAGAGTTCCCATTTCTCCACATCCTCACCAGCATTTGGTATTCCTTGTCTTTTGGATATAAGCCAGTTTAACTGGGGTTGGATGTTATCTCATTATAGTTTTGATTTGCATTTCTCTGATGATCAATAATGTTTAGTGCTGGGTCTGACTGGCAGATCCTGACACAGTGACAGATGAACAAATACACTCAGATGCAAATATTCAGTGAAAGATTGGACTAGGGGTCTGGGCCACTCACAGACACTGAGAAGGGTCCAGTAAAGAGTTAGCAGCCACAGCTCTGACCAGGTGGCACTCTGGGCATTTATTCAGTAGAGATTTAATGACAGAGGCTTTGAGTCAACACACTTGTGGATAATGACTAAAGGCCACGTTCTGAGGCCTAAAGTAAATAGCATTTGTGGGTAATAACATTGTTGACCCCTGAGTAGAGAGCAGTCATGCACCTGTGGATGTTCAAAGGTTGGTCTTAGGACCACATGAGTATACAAGCTCTTTAGATAAACCCTCTTATACTCCTTCCTGCCTAATTGCCTCTGGTAAGAACTGCCACCTTCAGCTTATTCTTTCCTGAGGCTTTTGCAAAAATCTTCCAGCCTTCCAAGAAGGTTTGCATCTATTTTACAATTTTTCCCACAACCCTGACTGAACCCCTACATCTCCCTCTTTTCTGTTTTCTGCATCAGGTTTTGTTGATTGAAGAGCACAGATATGTGCAGCAACAGGCCTGTCAGGTGTGGCAATCACTGGTCAGATTCAGGCTTTGCATCTTTGAATTAGTAAATAACATAAGACAAACGTGAGTATAATCAGTAACATTCTTTTCCAATCAAGGAGTGACCTGTAGTGTCACTTAGCACCTCAGTTCACTGTATGCCATCACTGAGGGATCCCACCAGGGGTATATTAATTCCTCCTAGCCAAGCAGTCACATCGTTAGAGGCTGGGAAGGGAGTGCCTGCCTAAGTAACAGGCAGAAAAAAGGAAGATTAGAAAATGGGCTTGATAGAGTATAGCAAGTACAGGTTGCAGGCAGAGTGAGAGAATAAAAAAGGAACAAATCTGAAGTGAATGGTGTTTGTGCTTAGAGTAGGATTTGCTCTTCTGCTTCTTCAACATAATGTTCAGGGCCTGTGTTGTTTGAGGAAGCTGCATTGTCTGGGGCTGTGGGTCCTACAGGGTCATTTTCTACATGTCTAATATCAAGTTGGGTCCTAGCCACACCATGGTAAGGTTTGATGTGTTCTGCTGGAATCCAAAGAGGACCTGAGGGGGTGTGGACACATGCATATCCTCTTCTCCATGTTAGCAAATCATCTGAAACACACCATTAATTACTATTTACATCCTTCCATAAAACTGTATGTTTTATTCTTTGAAAAGTTTTAGCAAAGTGCTTTTCTATAGCTGATTGAAATTTGTCATCTAAATTTAAAAAATTAAGTGTAAATAAGGCTTGTGCTAGTGGTGTTGCAGGGTCCTTACTCATACTCCCTTTTTTTTTTTTTGTTTTCTGAGCATATTTTTAAGGGTGAACTGTGCATATTCTACTATGGCCAGCTTTTAATTATTCCTCAACTAATTCATGGGCTCTCTGTAATTTCCCTCCCTTCAGAGGCCACTGTTTTACCCAGGTGGGATCTTGAGAGAACCACTCAGGGGGAGGGTAGTGATAATAACAGTGGCCATTATTAGACAAGGATCTGCAGAATGACCCCCCACACACACACACACATTGGGCTAATAGGTCTCATCCTCAAAGATTAACAGGGATGGGCATGATCAGAAGTTGTATAATTGCCTTTCTTCCTTCTGAATTGCATCATGTTAGGGGTCATGTGCTCTGCTTGGCTGTGTGTGCCTGCATGATGCCAATTTTTTGGTTCTGAGTGACCCAAGGCCAAGTTTCTGGCTAGTTTTGATTGCTAATGATTGAAATATCCACCCCTGTGCCCAATAAGCCAGTAAAATTTCTATTTCCAACTTCTAAGGTAATTATGGGTCTCTAATCAGTGATTAATTGGTTCCAATATACTCCTCTGGCTCCCATACTTCCAAAACTTCACTTTCTCCTTTTCTTTCTGTGGGAGTTGGGGAGTCAGTAGGGCAAAAGAAGTAACTGCACTATCTTTGATCTGGGGAAGAATATGCAGACATTTACATTCCATCATAACTAATATCCCACCTTGATAATCACTATCAATTACCCCAGTGAGCACATTAATTCCTTTACTGGATATGCTCAATTGCCCTAGAACTAATTCTACTGTTCCAGGAGACAGTGGGCCCCACATCCCCATTGCGCCTCTTTTGGGATCCCCTTCTTCTTTTAGCACAAATTCATTGGGGCAGAATAAGTCCAGTCCTGTGCTCCCAGTGGTGGCTGCCCTGAGAGAGAGGACTGTGGGCTTTCTATCTGTCTGAAGAAAGCTGCTGGCATTGCCCCAGTTGGAAGCAGGACCTGGGGCTGGTCCTTCATGAAGTTCCCCATCTGATTACCTATGGGGGTGTTCTTTTTATCAAATTTAGACTTGCATTGATTTGCCCAATGTTTCCCCTTTTTACATCGGGAGCATATAGAAGGGGGTTCTTTCCAAGTTACCTTGGTCTCTATTACTGGGGCGTTCCCTCTTCATATGACCTGGCTCTCCACATAGAAAACAGTTAGGATTTCTTTCCCTTCTCACTTTAGGAGGCCTTAATGTCATAGTCAATATAGTGGCTTTGTGTGTTTCAGTCCGTACCAGTGGACATGCTCGTATTAGTTCCCTGACTGTGGCTGCCTTTCCTCTGATTGCCTGCATAGCTTGCTGGCAATTCACATTAGCTTTTTTTAAGCCAATTGCAACAATAAGATATCAGTGGCCTGGGCATGACTAATTTGTTTCTTAATTGCCTGGGTTAACTGATTGATAAAGTCAACAAATGGCTCCTGAGGCCCTTGTTGAACATTTATAAAAGATCTCTGTTGGAGGGGAACATCACACACTGGAGTCTGTTGAGGGGTGGGGGACTAGAGGAGGGATAGCAGGGGGTGGGGAGGTTGGGGAGGGATAACACTGTGAGAAATGCCTGATGTAGGTGATGTATATATATATATATCCCTGTTGAACTCCACCTTCGGGAATTCATCCCCAAGCCCTGAGAGCACACAAAGACACTTGTGCATAGGCCTGGGGATCAAAATTTAGTTGTTGTACATTGGCATGGGGACCCCTCCCCTGGAGCATAGCAGTTGTTATGTCTGGCTTGGCCAATTGATTCAGGTTGGCTTGTTGTTTGCACAACTCATCATATTGGTATTGGCTGGGATCCAAAGTTGTTTTAGCTAGAATTGACCAGTCTTATAGGGTCCTACAGAAGTTGTCTGCCAAGACTTTAATCATTCCTTTTGTAAATGGGCTAGCAGCTCCATTTTCTTTAATGCTTTTTCTTAGCTCTTTATAAGCATTATAAGAAATGGGATCATGTTTTGGATTGCCTAGTGATTTTGCACTATCAGGCAAGCTAAGAGCTCCCCTTCTAATGCTACTTCCCTAAGACAGGGTCCCATAGCTGTGGTGTATCCCTTGTCTTTTTTCCAATTTACTGGAGGAGGGGGCTCAGGCAAAACTTCCATTTCCTCTTTGTTATTTTGGCCTGGTGATAATGGCACTGAGGGATATGGAGGTGGTAAGGTAGGTGAGGGTTCTTCCTCCCTCCCCTTTTTAGGTGCTTCTGTGTATAATGGGGCCAGAGCCATCCTAACTAAAGCCGATAACATTAGGAATGTAACTGGGACCCATTGCCCTTGTGCATGTTGCTGTTTAAGATTTCTCCCCACTTGTTCCCAAAGCTCTAAGTCTAGTGTGCCTTCTGCTGGGAACCATGGGTTCCAATAAGTTGGAAAACAACGGTTTGCATTAGGTCCCTTAATTGAACTTGCAAAACTGAGGCTCTGCTGGCTTTAAGCAGCTGCTTCTGCTGTGCTGGTAACTGTTATCCCATGATGAAACCCTACCCTGAACAATTCCCTCGAACTTAAAGATCCTGAGTGGGCACCAATGACTTACTGACTTATTGACCTACTGACTGTTCGACCTACTGACTGTTCGGACTTCTTCACTTTTGTTTTTGAAGATTCCATTGCAATCCACACTGCAACCTTCCTCACATGGGGCACCAACTGCTGGATCTGATTGGCAGACCCTGACCCTGTGACAGATGAGTAAATACACTCAGACACAAATATCCATTGAAAGAGTGGACTAGGGGTCCAGGCCACTCACAGACACTGAGAGGCATCCAGTAAAGAGCAGCCATGACCCTGACCAGCTGGCATGCCGAGCATTTATTCAGTATAGATTTAATGACAGAGGCTTTCAGTGAACACACTTGTGGATAATGATTAAAGGCCAAGTTCTGAGGCCTAAAGCAAACAACATTTGTGGGCAATAACACTGTTGATCCCTAGGGTACAGAGAAGTCATGCACTCATGGATGTTCATGTGCCTGTGCATGTTCAAAGGTTGGTCTTAGGACCATATGAGTAAACAAGCTCTTTAGACAAGCTCCCTTACATTCCTTTCTGCCTAATTGCCTCTGGGTAAGAATTGCCACCTTTGGCTTATTCTTTCCCAAGACTTTTGCAAAAGCCTTCCAGCTTTCCAAGAAGGTTTGCATCTATTTTACAATTTTCCTCACTACCCAGACTAAACCCCTACAGTTGAGCACATTTTTGTATACCTGTTTGCCATTGTTTTAACTTTATATAACTGAAAGAGGCAACAGAAGAGAGAAAAAACCATGCTAAATCGCCTATCCCCCTCACCCCACCCCCACGAGTGGCCTGGTGCTCAGAGTGTCTCTAGGCACCGGGGGAGGAAGAACACAGCAATTGTAAGGCATTGAATTCAGTGCTGTCCTGGTAAAGCAGAAGGGAAATCCGAACTACTCAGCCGACATTTGCCTACAAAGGTAGCATTAAAACCAGACCTAGCCAGAGGGGAATCATTGATCCAAGTAGTCCAAACGTGAGTGCCTGCAAACGTTGCCACCAAGTGCTGCAGTGCTGCATGTCTTTAAGTAAACTTAAAAGGCAGTTTAGGCCATAAGGAGTGCAACATCTATGCAAGTCCTAGTGCTGAAGTGGAAACAGAAACAGTGGGCTGTGGGACACATGACAAACTAAGACACCAGCTGGGACAGCCAAAGGAGTGTTGGTATCACCCCTCCCCTAATTCCAGGCTGCAGAGCTTGTGGCTTCAAAAGAGACCCCTTCTTTCTTCTTTAGGAGAAGAGAGAAAAGAGTAGGAAGTACTTTCTGTTGCATGCAACTTGAATATCAGCTCAGCCACAGCAGTATAGGGCATGGATCAGAGTCACAAGATCCCCATTTCAGGTCCTAGCTCCCAGAGGACACTTCTAGACACATCAAGGCCAGAAGAGAACCCGCTGCTTTTGAAAAAAAAAAAAGACCCAGTACTGGCAGCATTCATCACCTGCTAACTGAAGAGCTCTTCATTCCTGAATAACCAGAAGTGATGCCCAGGTACTACAAGGGCTTTGAGTGAGCCTCTGAGACATGCTGGTTTCAGATGAAACTCAGTACATTTCCAGCTGTGGTGACTACAGTGAGAAAATCCTTCTGCTTGAGAAAAGTGGAGGGAAAAGTACAGAGGACTTTGTCTTGCACCATAGGTACCAGCACAGCTATAGGTGAGTAGAGCACCAAGAGGGCTCTTGGGGTCTCCAGTTCCAGAATTTGACCTTCAGGAGGCACTGCTGGACCAACCCTGGGCCACAGGGGAGCCCACCTATGAAGAGTGAGTCCCAGGCTGGGCAGCATTCACCACAAGCTGACTTAAGAGAACTTGGCCCTTAAGGGAACATCAGTAGTAGTCAGACAGTACTTCTTGTGGCCTGAGGTGATGGTGGCTATTAAGTGAGATTCCTTTGCATTTGGAAAGGGAAGAAAAGAGTGAGAAGGACTGTATCTTGTGGTTCGAGTGCCAGCTCAGGTACAATACCATAGAACACCAGGTAGACTTCTAAGGTTTTTGACTCCAGTCCCTGACTCATCAATGGTACCTCTGGACCCACCCAAGGGCCTGAGGGACCTTGCTGCCCTGAAGGGAAGAACACAGGCCTGGCTGGCTTTGCCACCTCCTGATTGTAAAGCTCTAGGGCCTTTAGTGAATATAGGCAGTAGCCAGGCAGTGGTTACAACAGATTTTGGGAGAAACCCAGTACTGTGTTGGCTTCAGGTGTGACCCAGCACAGTCACAGTGGTGGCTACAGGGGTGCTTGTGTCATTCCATTGCCAGATTTTTGTGCCTCAGAAGAGAGAGAGGGAGACATTCAGTTTTGGAGACAGTATGGGAGGAGAACAATAGTCTATTCCTGTTAATCCAGAAAATTATCCTGGATCTTGTCCATGACAATCAAAGCAGAACCTATCAAGAAGAATCACAGCATTACTTGGCTTGGGGTTCCCCCTAAAGAAGACATAGCTTAAATTACAACACCCAAGTCCTTTAAAATATCTGGAAAACCTTACCAAGAAGAACAGCTACAAATAAGCCTAGACAGTGAAGACTACAATAAATAACTAACTCTTCAATGCCAGACATGAAGAACATCTACTAGCATCAACAACATCCAGGAAAACATGACCACACTAAATGAACTAAATAAGGCACCAGGGACCAATCCTGAAGAAACAGAGATATGTGACATTTCAGACACAGAATTCAAAATAGCAGTGTTAGAGAAACTAAAAGAAATTCAAGATAACACAGAGAAGGAACTCAGAGTTGTATCAAATAAATTTAACAAAGAGATTAAAATAGTTTAAAAGAATAAAGCAGAAATCCTGGAGCTGAAAAATGTAACCAGCACACTAAAGAATGTGTCAGAGTTCTTTAATAGCAGAACTGATCAAACTCAGAAGAATTAGTGAGCTTGAAGACAGGCTATTTCAAAATACACAGCCAGAGGAGACAAAACAAAAAGAATATAAAATAATAAAGCATGTGTAAAGAATCTATAAAACAACCTAAAAATGGCATGTCTAAGAGTTATTGGCCTAAAACAGGAGGTAGACAAAGAGATGGGAGTAGAGAGTTTATTCATGGGATAATTACAGAAAACTTCCTAAGCCTAGAGAAACATATTAATATCCAAGTACAAGAAAGTTATAGAACACCAAGCAGATTTAACTCAAAGAAGACTACCCCAAGTCATTTAATAATCAAACTCTCAAATATCATGGATGAAGAAAGCATCCTAAAAACAGCAAGAGAAAAGAAATAACAACCAATGGAGTTCCAAAACATCTGGCAGCGGACAGTTCTGTAGAAATCTTCCATGTCAGAAGAGAGTGACATGACATATTTAATGTGCTGAAGGAAAAAAAAAACACTTTTACCCTAGAATAGTATATCCAGTGAAAACATCCTTCCAACATGGATAAATACTTTCCAAGACAAACAAAAGCTGAGGGATTTCATCAACACCAGATCTGTCCTACAAGAAATGGTAAAGAGAGTACTTCCATCAGAAAGAAAAGGATGTTAAAGAGCAAAAAATAATTACCTGAAGATATAAAACTAATAATTAGTAAGGAATCAGAAAAGCACAGTATAACACTGTAATTGTGGTGTGTAAACTACTCTTATCCTAAGTAGAAAGACTAAATGATGAACCAATCATGAATAATAACCACAACAACTTTTTAAGACATATTCAGCACCATAAAATATATATAAAAACAACAGAAAGATTAATTGAAGGGGGACAAAGTTAAGGCATAGAGTTATTAGTTTTCATTTTGCTTTTTTTGTTTATGCAAACAGTGTTAGATTGTTATCAGGTTAAAATAATGGGTTATAAGAAGATATCTGTGCTGTACACTCTGGCTCATGCCTGTAATCCCAGCACTTTGGGAGGCTGAGGTGGGTGGATCACAAGGCTAGGAGTTCAAGACCAGCAGGACCAACATGGTGAAACCCTGTCTCTATTAAAAATACAAAAATTAGCTGGGCGTGGTGGTGCATGCCTGTAATCTCAGCTACTCAGGAGGCTGAGGGAGGAGAATCGCTTGAACCCAGGAGGCGGAGGTTGCAGTGAGCCAAGATCACACCAGCCTGG
>NW_016108127.1:65196-83633 GCF_001604975.1 Cebus imitator
AAACCAAAAAAACATATAATGGATACACTAAAAATAAAAAGCAAGAAACTAAATCATATCACCAGTGAAAATCACCTTCACTAAAGGAGGACAGGAAAGAAAGAAAGAAAAAAGAGAAGACCACAATACAACCAGAAAACAAATTACAAAATAGCAGGAGTAGGCCCAATGTTATGACTCATAACATTGAATGTAAATGAAATAAATTCTTCAATCAAATACATAGAGCAGCTAAATGGATTTTAAAAAAGACCTATTTTTCTGTTGCCTAGAAAAACACACTTCACCTATAAAGACACACATAGGCTGAAAATAAAAGAATGGAAATAGATATTCCATGCCAATGGAAACTGAAAAAGAGCAGGAGTTGCTGTACTTATATCAGACAAAATAAGTTTTAAGACAAAAAGTACAAGGAGAGACAAAGAAGGTCAGTACATAATGATAAAGGGGTCAATTCAGTAAGAAGACATAACAATTTTAAATATATATGCACCCAACACTAAAGCACCCAGATATATAAAGTAAATATTAGAGGTAAAGAAAAAGATAAGTTTCAATACGATAATAGCCAGAGAGTTCAACATTCCACTTTCAGCATTGGAAAGATCTTTAAGACAGATAGTCAACAAAGAAAGAGCAGGCTTAAATGCATGATAGATGAAATGGACTTAAAAGATATTTACTGAACTTTTAATCCAATGGCTGCAGAATCCTCAGCACGTGGATCATTCTTAGGGATAGATGATATGTTAGGTCACAAAAAAACTCTTAAAACCTTGAAAAAAATGAAATAATATCAAGAATCTTCTCTGACCACATGGAATAAAACTAGAAATCAATAACGAGGAATTTTGGAAACTATACAAATACATGAAAATTAAACAATATACTCCTGAATAATCAGTGATTCAATGAATAAATTAAGAAATAAATTGAAGAAATAAATTAATTTTTCAAATTAAATATTGAAATAATAATAAATAATGAAATAATAAAAATTAAATAATGAAATAATTAATAAATACATGAAATAAATTAATTTTTCAAATTAAATATTGAAAAATTTCTGAAAACAAATGATAATGCAAACATAAGAGGGAAGTTTATAGCTTCATCATAAAAAGAGGAAAAACTTCAAAAAAAAGGGAAAAACTTCAAATAAACAATCTAGCGATATGTCCTAAGGATCTAGAAAAGAAAGAGCCAAACAAACCCCAAATTAGTAGAACAAAAGAAATAGTAAATATCAGAGCAGGAATAAATACAATTGAAATTAAAAATACAAAAATAAATGAGACAAAAGTGGGTGTTTTGAAAGTTAAACCAAATTGATACACCTTTAGCAAGGGTAACAAAAAGAGAGAGAAGATCCAAATATATAAAATCAGAAATGAAAAAGGAGACACTACAACTGACACTGCAGAACTTCGAAGGATCATTACTGGCTGCTATGGGCAACTATATGCTAATAAATTGGAAAATCTAGAAGAAATTGACGAACTTCATAAGCAGGTGTTGAACAATGAGAACACATGGACACAGGGAGGGGAGCATCACACACTGGGGTCCGTTGGCAGGGGACTAGGGGAGGGACAGTGGAGGTTGGGGAGGGATAACATGGGGAGAAATGTCAGATGTAGGTGATGGGGGGTGGAGGCAGCAAACCATATTGCTATGTATGTACTCATGCAACAATCCTGCATGATCTGCACATGTACCCCAGAACCTAAAGTACAATTTTTAAAAAAAGAAGAAATTGACAAATGTCTAGATACAACCTACCAAGTTTGAGTCAGGAAGAAATAAAAAACCTGAACAAAACAATAATGATAACAAATGATGAGATAAAAGCTGTAATAAGATGTTTTCCAGTAAAGAAAAGCCTGAGACCCGATGGCTTTACTGTTGACTTCTACCAAACATTTAAGGAAGAATGAATACCAATCCTATGCAAGCTATTCTGAAAAATAAAGAAGGGAATACTTCCAAACTCATTGTATAAGGCCATATTACCCTGATACCAAACTCAGACAAAGACACAACAACAAAATAAAACTATAGGCCAATATCTCTGATGAATATTGATGCAAAAATCCTCAACAAAATACTAGAAAACTCAATTCAACAACACTTTAGAAGATCATTCATAATGACCAAGTGGGATTTATCCCTGGGATGCAAAGATTTAACATATGCAAATCAATCAATGTGATATATCATATTAATAGAATAAAGGATAGAAATCATATCATCATTTTAATTGATGCTGAAAAGCCATTTGATAAAATTCAGCATCCCTTTATGATAAAAGCCTTCAAAATACTGGGTATAGAGGGAACATACCTCAACATAATAAAAGCCATATATGAAAGACCCACCACCAGTATCATACGAAAGACATTTTCTCTAAGATGTGGAACACTGCAAGATTTCCTAGTGTCAATGCTGTTATTCAACATAGTACTGGAAGCCCTGGCTAGAGCAATCAGACAATATAAATATGTAAAGGGCATCCAAAGTGGATAGGAAGAAGTCAAATTATCTTTGTTTTTTTTTTTTGTGTGTGTGTGTGGGGGGATTATATCACTTATTTATTTATATATTATTATTTTCTTTATTTCTTCTAAACACAAAATGGGATACATGTGCAGAATGTGCAGGTTTGTTACATAGGTATACATATTCCATGGTGGTTTGCTGCTCCTATTGAGCCATCTTCTAACTACCCTTCCCTCACCTCCCACCCCCCAAAAGACCCTGGAGTGTGTTATTCTCCTCTCTGTGTCCATGTGTTCTCCATGTTCAGCTCCCACTTATGACTGAGAACATGAAGTGTTTGGTTTTCTGTTCCTGTGTTAGTTTGCTGAGGATGATGGTTTCCAGCTTCATTCATGTCCCTGCAAAGGACATAATCTTATTCCTTTTTATGACTGCATAGAATTCCATGGTGTATATGTACCCCATTTTCTTTATGCAATCTATCATTGATGGGCGTTTGTGTTGGTTCCATGTCTTTGCTATTGTAAACAGTGCTGCAATAAACATACACGTGCTATGTGTCTTTATAGTAGAACAATTTATATTCCTTTGGGTATATACCCAGTAATAGGATTTAGGGGTCAAATGGTATTTCTGGTTCTAGGTCCTTGAGGAATCACCATGCTGTCTTCCACAATGGTTGAACCAGTTTACATTCCCACTAACAGTGTAAAAGAATTCCTATTTCTCCACAACCTTACCATCATCTATTGTTTCCTGACTTTTTAATAATTGTCATTCTGACTGGTGTGAGATGGTATCTCATTGTAGTTTTGATTTGCATTTATCTGATGGTCAGTGATGTTGAGCCTTTTGTCATATGTTTGTTGGCCACATAAATATCTTCTTTTTTTTTTCTTTGTAGTTTCTTTTTTAATTGCATTTTAGATTTGAGGTACATGGAAAAACATGTAATATTGTTGCATATGTACACACATGGCAGTGTGGTTTGCTGCCTTCCTCCCCATCACCTATATCTGGCATTTCTCCCCATATTAGCCCTCCCCAACACCCCACCCCCCCTGTCCCTCTCCTATTTCCCCCCAACAGACCCCAGTGTGTGATGCTTCCCTCCCTGTGTCCATGCGTTCTCATTGTTCAACACCTGCCTATGAGTGAGAAAATGCGGTGTTCGATTTTCTGTTCTTGTGTTAGTTTGCTGACACTTCTTCTGAGAAGTGTCTGTTCATATCCTTTGCCCACTTTTTGATGTTTTTTTTTCTTGTAAATTTGTTTAAGTTCCTTGTAAATTATGGATATTAGACTTTGTCATGTAGGTAAATTGCAAAAATTTTCTCCCATTCTGTAGGTGGCCTGTTCACTCCAGTTTCTTTTGCTGTGCAGAAGCTCTTTAGTTTAATTAGACTCCATTTGTCATTTTTGGTTTTTATTACAATTGCTTTTGGAGTTTTGTCATGAAGCCTTTGCCCATGCCTTTGTCTTGAATGGTATTGCATAGGTTTTAGAAAGAAGTCAAATTATCTTTGTTTGCAGATGATATGGTCTTATATTTGGAAAAACTGACAGATTCCACAACAAGACTATCAGAACTGATAAACAAATTTGGTAAAGTTGCAAGATACAAAATTAACATACAAAAATCAGTAGCATGTCTATATGCCAACAGTGAACGATCTGAAAAAGAAACTTAAAAAGTAATCTCATTTACAATAGCCACACATAAAATTAAATACCTGGAAGTTAATTTAACCAAAGAAGGAAAAGATGTCTTAACATTGTTCACAAAAATAGAAAATCCTAAAATTCATGTGGATCCACAAGGTACATAGAGTACCTGGAGCTATCCTATACAACTAAAAGAATCATGTTACATAACTTCAAATTATCCTACAGAGTGATAGTAACCAAAACAGCATGGTACTGGCATAAAACCAGATACAAGAACCGATGGAACAGAATAGAGAACCCATAAACAAATTCACACACCTATGGTGAACTCATTTTTGATAAAGGTGACAAGGACATAACTCTGAGGATAAGACAGTCTCTTCAATAAATGGTGCTAAGAAAACTAGATATCCATATGCAGAAGAAACCCATATCCCTATGTTGCCATATACAAAAATCAAATCAAAATGAATTAAAGATGTAAATGTAAGGCTTCAAACTCTGACACTACTACAAGAAAAAATTGGCGAAAATCTGCACGACATTGGTCTTGGAAAGAACTGCTTGAGCAATGTCCCACAAACATAGGGAACCAGAGAATAAATGGACAAATGATATCTTATTAAGCTAAAAAGCTTCTACATAGCAAAGGAAACATTCAGCAAAGTGAAGAAACAATCCACAGAATGGGGGAAAATATTTTCAAACTACTCATCTGACAAGAGATTAATCACCAGAAGATATAAGGAACTCAAACAACTCTATAGGAAAAAATTTAATAATCCAATCAAAAATGGGCACGAGATTTGAATAGACATTTTCCAAAAGACATATAAATGGCAAACATGCATATGAAAGGGTGCTGAACATCATTGATCATCAGATGCTTCAAATCCAACTACAATGAGGTATCATCTTAACTCAGTTAAAATGGCTTATATCCAAAAGACATACAATAACAAATGCTAGTGAAGATGTGGAGAAAAGGAAACCCTGTACAATGTTTGTGGGAGTCTAAATTAGTAGAGCCACTATGAGGAACAAATTAGAAGTTCCTCAAAAAATTGAAAATTGAGTTCCCGTATGACCCAGCAATCTCACTGCTGGGTATGTGCCCCAAAGAAAGGAAATTAGTTTATCGAAGAGATATTCCTGTTTGTTGCAGCACTGTTTACAATAGCTAATATTTGGAAGCAACCTAATTGTCTATCAACAGATGAATGGATAAATTAAATGTGGTACATATACACAATGGAATACTATTCAGCCATAAAAAAGGAGATCCTGTCATTTAAAACAACAAGGTTGGAACTGGAGATGTTTTGTTAAGTTAAATAAGCCAAACGTCACATGTTCTCATTTATTTGTGGGATCTAAAAATAAAAGCAATTGAACTCATGAACATAGAGAGTAGAAGGATAGTTACCAGAGGCTGGGAAGGGTAATGGGAGGCTGAGGAGGAGCAGGAATTGTTAATGAGTTAAAAAAAAAAGTAGTTAGAAAGGATGAATAAGACTTAGCATTCGATAGCACAACAGGGTGATTATAGTAAATAATAATTTAATTGTACATTTGCAAATAACTTAGAGCATAATTTGATTGTTTATAACTCAAAGGATAAGTGCTTGAGGGGATGGAATAACTAACTAACTAACTAACTAAATAAATAAATAAATAAATAAATAAAGGGGTGTTGTAAAATGTCCCTACTAAATACTGCAATAATATACCTAAGAATTATATCAATATACTCATAATAAACAGAGATGTAAATATAAATGGACAAAACCTTTAGTGAGTCTGTGCTAATGATTTTATTTACAGAATATCAGATCTGTGGGGAATTGCTTTTGACCATTCCAGAATATGATTAGTCATTCCTACTCCCAAACATTTGTTTTTAAATTGGCTATCTTACTTTGAAGTTCAGAGTGAAACTTTATTGTCCCCAGGTTCTACGGGGCAATTATTACATACTTACAGGTGTTTTTTTAATCCTCTTTGGACTCAATTAAAAGATTCAGGAAACTTGGATTTGTAATGAAATTATTAGGTTTCTTTTCATCTGAAGACTATTCTTTAATGACATCATGTTCTTAGTTTACCTTTCTTAATTTTGGACGTCATGGAAATGACACATGGCTTTGCTTTCCCATGATCCTGCCTCTCAGTTTGAATTTTCCCAGGCACCTATGACCAAGTCTAGCATTTCAGAGTCTGGCCAAGAGAACTTCATAGTCTCTCCCCTTCTGTCTGTTACTTCTAGTTCTCTGTGATAACCAACTAGTCCCTAGTGTCACACTTGGATTCTAATACAGATTTTGTGGCTGGTCTCCTTTTCTGCCCACACTTCTAGCTTCCCACTATTTTATTTTGGTAGTGGGAGTGGTATGTCACACTTACTTTTTAAACGAGCACATTACAGTCATTTAAGACTACCAGAGACAATTCAATCCAACTTTCTCTCATTTTTTTTCTGCTCATAAATCCTTAATGACTTCTGTCTTAGTCTGCTTGGTGCTGCTATAGCAGAATACCTTACACTGGGTAATTTATAAAGAGTAGAAATTTATTTCTCACAGTTCTGGAATCTGGGAAGTCCAAGATTAAGGAACGGGAAGATTTGGTGTTTGGTAAGGGTTCAATCTCTGCTTTCAAGAGGGTGCCTTGAATGGTGCATCCTCCAGAGGGGATGAACAATATTCCTCCCCTGGCAGAAGAGCAGAACAGAGCAAACCCACTCACATAAGCCCTTTTTATTGTGAACATAATCAATTCCCGAGCCCTCATAAGCTAAGCACCTCCTATTAGGCCCCAGCTCCCAACTCTATTGCATTGGGGATTAAGTTTCAACATGAGTTTTGGAAAGGATAAAAATATTCAAACCATAGCAACTCCTGTTTTCAAACAGGCTAAGACTATAACCCCCTTTGTCAAAGTCCTCCAGGTCGGACCCTACTCTCCCTTTGCTTATTCTGTTATACACTCTCAGATTCTCAGATGGGCTGTTCCCTCTATGGGAAGTCCATTTTTGCTCCCTGTTTCCAACACCCCTCAACACACACACACACACACGCACACACACACACACACACACACACACACACACACACAAATGGAGCCTCCTGGAAACCCCTATTGCTCTTACAGTTTGGCCACAAATTATGTAACCTTTGAGCCCAATCACACCAGGCCTCTTCCTACCTTTTTCCTCCCCTTAGAACTGACATAGTCCTTCCCTTTTCCCTTATTATAATAGTACTTCTCAGGTCAGGTTAAGTTGTGATTTGATCAGTTACTGGTTTAGTGGCCAGCAGGAGAGATGGGGGCAGAAGGTAGGGGAGGAAAGTTGTCTTGTAAGGGAGATAGCAAAATATTATCTTCATGCAAGAAGGGGATGCTAGTCCTTAATTGGGAGAAAAGGGTTGGGTTGCCAGTTTAGCAAAAAGGAAAATAAATACAAAGACAGTCAGTTAAATTTAGATTTTAGGTAATGAATTTTTAAAGTGTAAGTTTGACTAAAGTGTTACATGTAACACATTTATTACAATTAGCTCTTTATCTGACATGCACATTTAACTGGGCATTCTGTATTTTATTTGACAATCCTAGAGCTCAGAGGGTTCAGCAGAAAGTGAGATAAAATGAAGAGATGAAAGTCTCTTTATATGTTACCAAGGATGCCTCCTGACGTTCATATTTTGCCCTCAATTGGTCATTCATTTTCTCGGCCTTTCATTTTCTTTCTACAATGTAACAATGACATCTAAAAAGTCAGCAAATTCCATATAAATTCCATATAATTGCTATTTCCCCTAATCTTCTCAATTACTTGAGATATTACATTTGCATGTACATTCATTTCTACTAGTATCACTTGAAAGTTTTAACAACTTTCAAGTTGAAAAAGTTGTTAAACTTTTTCATAGCATGCCAGGGACTACCTACTATGAGTATTTTATCTGTTACCAATGACAGAATCCTCATTGCCTGCTTTGAAAATCCCATTTTGGAGGTCTGTTCTCTAGGATCACTTCTGTTATCACCTGTTTTGGGTAAAGTTCTAGGGGAAATTGACTATGAGATAAAAATTTGATTGTAGACAATTTATAGGGGCATGCTCAAAAGAACCCTTGTGAATTGATGAGGGAGGAAAGAATAGCAGAGAAAAAATTGAACTGATACAGTCACAACGAAGGCCTCAGCTGATCCTTTGGGGAGTTTGGGAACTGAGATAGCCTTTCAAATTTGCCGAGAATTGAAGCAGGAGATCTGACTTTTGTCTATCTACATCATCCCATCATTGGATGTGTGCTGCATAGGCTTAGGAGAGTCAGTTGCCTTCAAATAAGGCCAATTCTGAATTTGGAGAAGTGAGTGCCCCTGACCTGAGAAGATATGGCAAAGGGTGGAGAGTGGTTCTGGGCAGCATAACACAGCCTCCATTTCAATGAATTTAATTGTATCTCTGTTGGCTATCTTTTATCTATTAGTTTTATCAATCTTTAGTATAATTTTAAAAATTATTTATCTTCATTTTCCTTTTTGTCTCGTTGCCAGTTTCTATCATGTATTCCTTCCAAGTTAATCTTCATTTATGATTTTTTCTTGTTTTCATGATTATTTCCTTAGTCCTGTTTCTGTTTCATAATCTTCTGTTGTTTATTTCTGGGTTCTTTTCCTGACTTATACTGTTTCAAAGCTTTAAATGTTTTCTTTTAGCTCATTTAGAAATACTAGGTCAGAGTTTTTATCTGCTTTGTGTTTGCATGTTTCTGGTGTGTTCACATCCTATAGGACTTGTCTCTCAAGGTATTAGGCTCACCTTTGGAAGTTTATTTTGCTGTCATCATACTTTCTGGGATTTGATTTCTCTGGATTCTTCCTCCGTTTGCTACTATCTGAACTTTACTTTTCCCTTCCCCACAATATTTCTTCCCTGTTCAATTTGATTTCTGAAATAAGCAGTTTTCTTTCTGCATGAGGATTTTTTTTCTTCTGGAAGAAAACATATGCTGAATAGTTGTGAAATCCTTAAGGGACTAGCTCACCATAGCTCTCTATGAACTCTTGATGATCCTGTGCAGTTTTCTTTACTTATCTGTTATTCAGAACCTGTGATCACTTATTCCAATGTTTCAACTGCTCTCAAACCTATTTTCCCAGTTTGGTCAAGAAATAATGATATTTCAGATTAGGGTGATGACAGTGAAGATGAACTGAACATTGAGAGATATTTTGGTGATATAATGAAGGGGAATCACTTATGGTCTAATGTAGGAGAGAAGAGATGCTGAAAAATGGTTTTTGGCTTAGGCAATTAGATGAAGGTTTTACAGAAATAAGGGAAACTAGATGAATAATTGGTAATGGCAGAAGAAGGCATTCTATTTGTCTATATTAAGCTTGCAGCACCTATTAGATAGCCATGTAGATATATCAAATAAATCAGTCTTTGAACTGAGAGAAAGCAGTGTGCTTATATGTCCTTTGGGAAGCCTTTTCTGAATGCCCTCTTCCCATCCCATTAATTTTATTACCTTTGCTGCCCACAGCATCCTTCATCACTTTGATTGAAGCCTTTATCAAATTTATTTTGTAATTGCCTATTTATTGGTCTACTTCCTCTGTTGGATTGTGAGGTTTTTGAAACAGAATCTGTGTTCATTCTTTTTTCAGTTTCCTTCCTGGAACAATGCTGACAGTCAGCTCTTACTTGTTCAATGCATGCACAGAAGAATGTCAATTCTATTTTTTCTACAGCTCCAATTTTTGAAAAATATTTTCCAAATTTGGCCTCTTGCAGATTCAGACTTTGTAAAATAAAGGATAAATTAATTTTAAATTGAAATCATAAAAGATCTTCAATATGGAAGCCCAATTTGAAAAAANAGGATTTATCTCTGAAGTTAGATACTTTTAACTTGTTCCAAATATTCTCTTATATATTTGACTTAGACCATATGTGTATTTTATGTCTGGGTGAGCATATTAGTCTTTCAAACTAAACGCGTAATAAAATCCTCAACACTGTTTTCACATATATCTTAAATTATGTCTCCTCAAATAGATTTTTGTATTGAAATACCTAAATGTAGGATTTATTATGTATATCATTAAATTTCATCTTAGTGAATTAAACACAATTCCAGGAGTGGAGACCATTTGGGATCCTACACATAAACATCTTGACTTATATATATTCTTACCTCTAAGTACTCAGACGCAGAAGTTGGAAGCATAACAAAAGTGCCAATGTTGGGCTCCAGACCCTTGTTCAACCCTCAACCAAAAAATTATGTTTTTAGGTTAATGTAAAACTTGTTTTATGGTGAGGTCAATGTAAAATTTATTTTTGGCAAAAAATTGTCTTAAAATTTTTGAAAACCATTTTTCTAGAGCAAGTCACTGGTGCATGTCCCTAGACTGTAATCAATACTACATCCTTTTCTCTCTGTCTACTCATTATCCAATTTAAATGGTTTTAATTTTGTAAGTTTGCATGATTTATCCACTATAGTTTAAAAATGGGTAATTTTTATGAATCATTGTACCTACTTATTTTAAAAAGATCAGAGTAATTTGGTATCTTAATGAATAGTCTTATGATATATAGTTTTGAGTCCTCCCCAACTTTAAACACAAAATAAACTGTTGTGAAAGAATTTGTCAATTTAACAGATGCTGGCAATTCAATTGATCTTATCTTGCACTTTGTGAAAAAATGCTGCATTTCGTGGTATGCTCAAAAAAGGTAACTGGCCGATTTGTGTTTGGTAATTCAGTCTATGCATTCTACCCTGGTTCTTCTTTCCCTTTTCCTTTCACCAATACACCAAACGTATTTAAAAGGGGGGATGATATTGTACCATAAAATAATCTTACAACAACAGTCCCATGGAAGAAAAGAGGATTTGGGAACCATCTAACTCCATTTAGGACTATTTACTCAACTAGGTATAAATCCAGTCAATGATACTATGCTTCAGCTCACACTTACTATTTTATTTAAATTGCAAAGAACAAAAACAACTATTAAATCCCTTGTCTAAATGCAGATATGTCACCAACTAAATTTGTTATTTTTAAAAAATAGACACAGGATCTCACTATGCTACCTAGGTTGTTCTTGAACTCCTGGGCTCAAGTGACCCTTCTGTCCCAGTCTCCCAAAGTGCTGGGATTATAGGCATGAGCCACTGTGTGGAGCATAAATTTATTTTTTGATAGAATTAACATATGAAGGGCATACTAAAGCCTATTTTTCATATTCCTGGTGACTCAAGTTGGATTCTAATGGTATTCTCACAAGTTCACAAAGCAACTTGATGATACAACTGAGACCAGAATCCTGGAATTTGGGTTCACAGGCCATTACACTTTCTACTATCCCAAATACTTACAAGAGGGACTGCTCATAAATAAAAAAAACACCAAAAAAAAAAAAAAAAAAAAAAAAACTGACAAAATCAAACAATTCAAAGGTAACATCCTCTGGCCCTTTACCACTTACAAATTCTTCCTTCTTCGGTTTCAAGTATTTAATTCGTAACATCTTCCTAACCTAAAACTGACTTTGAGACTGAATATCAGCTTCTATGAGGTAAGATGTAGAAAAAAACAAAATTATTACAATTTCACCGTGTGATCTCCCCAGAGGTATTAAGTGCAAACTGTTTAAGTATTGCCCCTCCAACTTCCAAAATAATCATCTTTGGATGGGAAATGATCATTTACATAAAACAATATGTAGAAATTAAAACACTTTAATATAAACATTTCCAGAATATAGACTGACTTTTTATATCAACACTTTTTGAGAGCTTTTTAAAACTATATATCATCTAAGTTTATTATAGACTGTTTCATTTTCCATGTTCAGAACTAGAAAATGCAAAAAATACACTGCAAATTAGATTGAATAAAGAAAAAAACAATCAGCTTGTTATTTCATACATATTCCTTGAAGAAAGCGGAGACACATAAACACAAGAAAACAACAATAGAATGCCACCAACACTAAAGCAAAACCAAGCAAAGAATTGATTTTGTAATGCTTGGCAATTCTGTCCTTTAAAATAAATTATCTCCCATGAGCAAATAATTCATTACCACAGCAATTTGATCAGCAGAAGTAGACACAACTTCATTTAGGAAAACTACATTATATATGAGATATGTGAGAAACATTTAATATTTTTTTTCTTTTTTAAGAAAATGAAGGAAAGTAACGAGGAAAAGGCATATTGAATACTTTTACTTCACTTGGCTTTTTTAGAGATTAAAGTAGCCATCTACCTAGAAAAATTCCAATAACATGAATTTTATGAAAGCAAACTCTTTAACTTTTTTCTTCAACTTTGAAGGAAAAAACTAAAAAGTTAAAAATCCTAGAGTAGACTCATCCCAAATCACTGTCTCTTGTGTCTTTTCTTGAGTAGATTTCTTTTTCTCTTAACTTCTTGTGTTCTCATGTTAGTGTTCAGAGGCTAGGTTTAGGCTTTTTTGTTGTTTCTTCTTTCAATTAAATTACAAGTTTTTAAAAAAATAGCTTTCCTGAAGTGACACTGACTGTTTCTACCTATCCTTTTCTTCATCTGATCCTCTTGCATTTGTCTAAGTCCATTTTCTTAGCTGACTTTCTCAATTAATCCTTGGGCAAACAAAACTAAAAGTTCAATACACAAGCGTAGACTCATTCCAAAACACAGACTCTTCTCTTTTCTTTAACAGTTTTGCTTTTCTCTTATGTTCTCCTTGAGTTCTTATGTTCTTTTTCAGATATTAAATTTAGGTTTTTTTTTTCCTTCTTCTTTTAATTCAATTTTAATTTTTATACAAAACAACTAAGTATCCTGAACTGACACTGACTATATCTACCTCTTCTTTATCAGATGTTGCGGTCTTTTTCTAAATTCATACTGTTTTTTTCAATTCAACTTTGGGTAAACAAAACTAAACATTCAAAATCCAAGAATAGACTCATCCCAAAGCATTTCCTCTTCTGTCCTTTCTTCAACAGATTTCTTTTTCTCTTTCCTGTGCTTACGTTCTTCTTTCTCAGAAGGTACATTGTGGCTTTTTTTCTTTTTTCGATGCTTAAGCTTTCCTGAACTGACCCTGACTCTATCTCCCTCTCTTTTCCTTTGTCGGATGCTCTTGTCTTTGTCTAAATCTGTATCTTCATAAGTCTTTTTCCTTTTATGCTTGGACTGTTCTTTCTCTGGCCTTTCTTTGCCTTCTTCCAGGTGTCGTCTTCTCTTCTGATGTTTCCGTTTATGACCCGCTTGATGGTCAGTAGTATTGTTTTCTGGGGAGAGGTGCTTGTAAACTTCAGATTCCACACTGTATGAGCCAGAGTTATTTTCTTGCTGATTAAGGCTCAAGAGTACTGGTTTTTCTGAGAAACAGTCTCTGGTGAGTTGACAGTAGCTAATAGAATCTAGTCTCTGTTTGCCGTCATAAGCTGATAAACAATGAGGTAACTGGTTTTCCACTGCTTGTGAAATACTGTATGGTCCTGAATAGGCCTGGAAAGTCTCAAATGGGATCTTTTCCTCCAACATTCTATGTCTAGGTCTGGCATCAACCATTTCTCTGTTCTGTGTTTCTACAGAGCTATCACCTATCTTTCTGAAACAAGTTTTTGGCTCTAGTCCTCTGGCTTTCTGCACTTTTATGTAATCTTCAAGTTCATCTTGGAAAGAATCATATGTCCTCTTTGAATGAGCTGGTAACCACTGAGGTAACTGGCTTTCCACTGGTGAAATATGGTATGGTCGTTGGTAGGTCTGAGGAGCCTCACGTGAAAATCTTTGCTCACACATTCTTGGTCTGGGTCCAGAATCAACCTCTCTGTGTCCATGAGTATCCACAGAGTTCTCTCTCATCTTTCTGAAACAAGTCTTTGGATCCAGTCCTCTGGCTTTCTGTACTTTGATGTAATCTTCAAGTTCATCTTGGAAAGAGTCATATGTCTTCTTTGAATGAGGCAACTGCGTTTCCACTGCTTGTGAAATATTGTACGGTATGGGGTATGTTCGGAAAGTCTCAAATGGGAGTCTTTGCTCAAACATTCTATGTCTGGGTCTGGAATCAACCACTTCTCTGTATCTGCACGTTTCCAAAGAACTCTGTTCCATCTTTCTGAAACAAGTCTTGGGCTCTAGTCCTCTGGCTTTCTGCACGTTGATGTAATCTGCACATTCATTTTGATAAGAGTCATGTGTCTTCCTTGAATTCTTCACTAGATTGATAACAATGGATTCTCTGTAAAGAAGACAGTAGAAAATTCTTGTTATTAGATTATTTTATACTGAATATTTTCTTTGCTCTTAAAAGTATTAGTCTGAAAAAAGAAAAACAAATGCTCAAATTTTAAAAACCTACTTCATTATAAAAGCTATAAATCGTCAATTTTTATGCCAAAAAAAGCAGCATGAACAGTGAGAACCTACTTCATTATAAAAGCCATAAATAATGATGTTTTTATGCCCCCCAAAAGGCAGTATGGACAGTGGTATATCTCCCAGGCACCTCACAATTTTTATGCAAAGAAAAAAGAGGAAACTTCCTCAGGCCCAGGATGAAAGGGAAGATGGATATAAAGGAGCAGACTTATCTGATGTTGTTGTAGCACTAAAAATGTTAAGACATGTTGGAATGTATGTGTAGGAACTAATGATATTTAATGTCCTCACAGATGCTCTGATTTGACTGTCATATGGTTTTTAAAGTTTTCATTAGTGAGTTCCTTATATATATCTTATAAATGTGATAGGTATTTATTCTGTAATCTTGAGGTTTTTTTAAAGTCTAAATTATAAATCTAGCCAGGTGAGGTGCATGCACCTGTATTCCCAGCTACTGAGGCTGAAGCAGGAGGATTGCTTGAGCCCAGGAGTTCGAGGCTGTACTGCACTATGATGAGGCAAATAGCCACTGCACTCCAGCCTGGGCAAGATAGCAAGAACCCATCTCTAAAAAAAGGAATGTAAATGTAGGTTAATTGGGCAAGTCAGACAATTTAGCTTCTAAGTATTCAAATTCAAATAATATAAATATTTTCTACTAGAATAAAACAATGTAACAGAAAGAATATGTCTTGATTTTATTTTATTCATTTTATTTTATTTATTTTCTTGAGACAGGGTTTCACTCTGTTGCCCAGGCTAGAGTGCAGTGGTGTGATCATGGTTCACTGCATCCTCAATATCCTGGGCTCAAGCGATCCTCCCACCTCAGCTCCCCAAGTAGCTGTGACCATGGGTGCATGCCACTAAACCTGGCTAATTTTTCTTTTTTGGAGGTAGAGATAAGGTCTCACTATGTCACCCAGACTTGTCTCAAACTCCTGGGCTCTGCCTCCCACAGTGCTGGGATTACAGGCATGAGCCACCGGGCCTACCTCTATGTCTTGACTTTAAAAGCATCAAGACAAAGATAAATAGTCAAACACCCTCTGACTTGCTAACTAAACTACCCAGTCTCCAACTGTCCACTCAATTCTCCTCTCCTTGAAATAACAGAATAAAATGGACTAAATATTTATTGAATTTTTAGTATGTGCCAGGGCAGGCACCTTACACATATTATATTTCATCCTAACAATCTTATATAAAAACTATCCAAAGTTACACACTTGGTAGAAAAATGGATCTGGTATTCTAATCTAAGTCTATCTAACAGCAAGGGCTCTATTCTTAACCACTATATCCCACTGGAAAAATGGTGACTGGATCACTGGCTCACTGAATCCCTGGAACTGAGCAAACCTTCCAGAAATTCTCTGAATTTGGGGGGTTAGTATCAGAGTGATTCTTTAGCATCTCTCCAAAGAATACTGCTCTCTAGTCAGGAGGGGTGCCAGTTAGCCAGCTTTGTCAGTACACTATCATTACTACAGAACTCTCTGAGGGACACTAGTATGCAATAAGTTATAAATACTGCCAACCATACCCAGGTTTAATTCATAGGGATATGGATGCCTAAGAAGTTTGTAAAAATACATCAAAGAGTGCTTAACTAGAAGCTCTAGTGTTTGGCACCATAGGAAAATTTTGGCAAAAATACTTACTTAATCTGATGTTCACTTCCTTGCATGTGGGACCGGAACATATCTAAAGATGTAAAAGCAATACTACAAATATGGCAAACATAGGTTCTCATACTAAATGCTGAAAAAACAGAGAGTTCAAGTTAAGAAGGTCAGTATAAATATATTTAGAATCACATAATGTTAGAACTGGAAAAGAATTTATTAAAGACCATCTACTTTACATTTTCCAATAAAGATGGGGCCCAGAGAGGTCAAATGATTTGGTCAAAGTCACAGAGCAAGTTAGTAGTAGTGTTAGCCTCTCAGAGTCCAAGCCTCTTAATTGAATGGCCAGAATTCTTTATACTACACCACACTGCTTCTCTAGCTTGACTTACTCCCTAAAAATCTGCTATCTGTCTACTTACTGTTGCTACATGGAGGTGCAGCAGGCACCTGAAATTTAGCATGGCCAAACAACCTTTGCCTCTGAATATCTTAACCAACTTCTTTTTGTTTGCCTCTAATTCTGTTCCCACCCAACCAAAAGGTGAAATGTCCCAAAACTTTAAAATCAAATAAAGGCAAATTTTTTACTCTCTTACCTGAAATCATTGCAGTGCATTAGTTACCAAAAGTAATTTCCACAGATTTTAGAAAGGAGAGAGGTTCAGTGAGCCCCACTCTCAGGATAAAAGCTGAAAGCAAAATTCTAAAACAAAACTACTAGTTACCACTTAAAAAGAGTCAAGAACTATTATAGTTAGGAATTATATAGTAGCTGGCACACTATTCTGCTTCGTAGAATTAGAATCAAGGAATAAATTAATTTTTATTTTTCTAATCTCATCATCCTTCCACTTCATCTTTGATCAGAAGAAGCAAATTAATACATTTCATAAGCCAAATATAAAAACATTCTGACCCTAAGGAAAAGGAAATAAATTGGTACCTGCAAAGATTTTAAGGACAATCAAGGTCATCTTCTTTTAAACCAAAAAGCGACCTAATCATTTAAAAGAACCTAAATTAATTATTATCAAGTGTATTGGCCATGTCTGAGCAAAGACTATTCATAGAAACAGGAGACTGCTTACAAGGGGAAAGAAAGATGCTGACTTTTCAGAATATGAGACTGCACACTACTGACATATACTCTACTGCAGGCCTAGGAAAACTCAGCAGGTTATGTCAAAACCTGAATGAAATGAACCCTCAAAACTATCCTTCTCTGCGGTCTAATTTCATGCGTACTAAGTCACTTTCTGATTATAATTTGGTTTTTCATATTCTTTGATACCAAAAAAAGGATACCCTGGATGATATATATCAAGAAAAACTAGGAAATGGAAATATGTATTTCCTTATACCATAAATCAACACCAGAATAACAATACAATAACTTAAAGTACAATGTTTCCAAGACTTCTCTGATAAAAATCACCTGGGGTGTTAGTTAAAAATATAGATTCCCAGGCTCTCCCCTAGAGAACATGACTTAATGTTTCTGGGTGAGGGACAAAAAATTTCTATTATCACAAATATGGCAAATGATTATCACAGGCCTTGTGAAAAACATATTAAAGTAATATTTTTCCAGTTCCTCAGTTATTTATCAGCCTCTTTCAAGTTTGTTTGTGGTTAGTGAGTCCCTGATTGAGGCTGATCAACTTGAGGATTTTGGACTTCTTGTAAAGCTAAGGACTAAACCCAGGAGAGTACACATTCACAAGAAACTCTTAGGAAATTCTTACTATCTTTTATAGCAGCTGTAACTAAGGCTTAGATTAACTTTGCCAATACATTTTGAGGGTACCCAAGTGGTGCAAGATAAGCAGGAGTCCTGGTTTCCTCTGGATTAATGGTTCTTAATGCTGGTTATACATTAGAATCACATGGAAAAATTTAAAATTATTGATGTTACAGCTCCATATCAGACCAATTAAATCAGAATCTCTAGGAGGAGAATATTGAGTCATGTTCTCCAGGGGAGAGCCTGAAAATCTATATTTTTAACTAATACCCCAGGTGATTTTTATCCTTACTTTTTGAAAGCTTTCCATATGATTTCACTGTCCAGCCACCATTGAGCACTTGCCTTAGATCAAGCTCCTCCAACCTGCAGCCCATGGGCCACATGTGGCCCAGGGTGGCTTTGAATGCGACCCAACACAAATTCACAAACTTTCTTAAAACATATGAGATTTTTATGGTTTTTTTTTTTTTTTTT
>NW_016108127.1:83653-97190 GCF_001604975.1 Cebus imitator
TATGTGTGGCCCAAGACAATTCTTCCAAAGTGGTCCATGGAAGCCAAAAGATACCTCTACCCTAGATTATTGAGCCAATAATCTTCATTATGACTAAAAACTCAGGTTATATTTCAGTTTTTACATATTTATTTAGTGCTTATAAAGTATACTGGATATATGTTCGCCTCAGTTCCTGCTTTGTTTCTCCACAAATTACATCAGAAACAATATTCTAACAGAGGTAACATAGAGGTTTAGAAGAACTGTCAGTCATGTATGAAAGACCCAGAGGCAGTTCTAGAACTGTGTAGTCTGATTAGCATTACCTTAGCCCCCCACTTTTTTTTTGCCCCACATACTGATGTTCTTTATCTTTTTCTAGGATTCAGACATCTCAGAAAATGATATATAAAAGTTGTGTAAATCCTTTCTGTGAAGATATGAAGCCTATTCATTGGCCCTAAGGTCAGAATTCATGATTGAATCCTCCTGGGGCCTGCCTCCATTATGTTTCTTATACTCTCCACTCTTTTATTCCAGAGACTACTCCATGGTCCTGTCCTGTTCTCAGCTGTTCTGTTCTCAGGTATTCTAGGATTCCTTGTTCCTGAGTTCATCCAGAAACTCAGGCTCCTTTGCATCTTGTACCTTTCAAAATCTTCAATAACCTAATACTTGTGGGGCCTACTCTTCCCCTCATCGTAGCCCTATCTTACAAGTCTCTGAACTAAGGTCCTTGTTTTCAAAGCATGAATTGGGAAGGTGCATGTCTAACACTACTCTCAATCTTGGCTCCATATAAAAATCACAAAGGGAGTTAAAAAAGAGAAAACAAAACACAAATTATAAGTCCCAGAGATGGTAATTTAATTGATTGAAGGGATGGCCTGAGCAATGGGATTTCTAAAAGCTCCTTGCATGATTCTAATTAGTCAAGGTTGAGAACCACTGGTCTAATACCTTAAATGGGGAAAAACCAATCGAGAACTGCACATAATCAAAACTGCAGCTGTCAGGAAGAATAGCTAATACTGGGCTTAATCCCTAGGTGATGGGATGATCTGTGCAGCAAAATCACCATGGCATACATTTACCTATACAACAAACCTGCACATGTGCACATGTACCCATAAACTTAAAATAAAAGTTGGAAAAAAACTGCATGTGACTATGGGATTTATGCTATAAAGAAAAATAGAAAATGTCCAATTTACCTATTTTTAAATTATGACAGGACAAAATATTTTTACAAACCTAACATTTGTTATGAACTTATTCTTTGATGGGTATTATATATACTACTTCAGTTAATTATTATCCTGTGGAGTCACATTATTTTCATTTTATATCAGAGGATCTGTGGTGCAATTTGGCAGGTGACTATAAGTGTATCTCCAAATCTATGTTTATCCCTCTATACAACACTGCCTCTCAATTTGCAAATATGAATTGAGAAAAAATTATGTCCTCATTACCATATAAAGCACTAGGAAGGATACTGCAGAATAAAGTGTTCTCCTTTGTCTCAAGGATACTAATTCCCTTGAGGGGCTATAATTGATGCAATTTTCAATGAATAGTAAAGGCTATGAGAAATCAGAGAAAGGGGAGAACACCAAGAACTAGAGCAGTAAGGGAAGTTGTGATGGATCTTTGGGGACAGAAAGGATCTGAATTTGTAAGAAAGCAGGTAAGGGCATTCCAAGGGATGAAAATAATATCAGGTATGGCAGAGACAGAAATGAGCACAATGTGTTGAATCCAAATAATCTGTTTAATAAACACTGAATATCTATGTGGCACCAAGCATCAGGTTAGATGCCAGATGAATACAAGATGAATAAAACAGTCAAGTTGCTCACAAATCTAGTGTGAGAAAGACACATGAACAAAAAATTTCAGTCTCACTTGGTAAAAGTAAAAGACAAACGCAAAGAAGCAGAGGCACTCAGTATAATATGGGGGTCTGAAAAAGGCTATTGTAAGAGATGATGTCTTAGCTAAACTTGGAGAGATGATAAATAGTTAACTTGAAAAGAATTGAGAAGAGCGTTTTAGGTACAAAAAATCATGAAAACAGTGCTTACAGGAACTTCTTAAAATTTGGGATTGTTGTAGAGTAAAACATAAGGGGAAGAGATGGGAAACGGCAAAATGGATCAGATCAAAGAGAGACTTATATGTTATGCTAAGGATCCTAGACTTTGTATTCTGTGTTTTGGGAAACCTCGAAGTGGTTTAAGTAGTAAGTGACATGGTTGGTTAATTGTGTGTTTTAGATGAGTCTTTTCTGTGACTGCAATACAAAAGATTAATTTAAGAAGAGTAAGCCTAGAAGTAAGGAGATCAGGCAAGACATAATGAGGACACAGACTAGATGGGTCTCAGTAGGGGTAGAGACAAGCAGGGAGATTGGTATAACATTCAACTTTAAAACTGGCAAAAGTTAGTAACGGGTTGAATGTGAGGGATAGGGGAGAGGAGAGAATCTAGAGAAGTTTAAAATAATTCCCAGAAATCTAATGTGGTAAGTGGGTGGGTGGTGATCCCATAAACTGAAATTGGGACTTCAGATATATGTGTTGTTTTAATGGATAGGAGAGTAGGCAGTGGCGAATAGTCTAAGTTTGAACACAGAGTCTAAGATATCTACCAAACTTTCATGTAAAGGTGTCCAACAGGCAGTTACATTCAGGAGTATGAAAGGCAGAAGATAGGTCAGAGAGATTTTGGAGATGTCAGAACATGGATGGGGGTGGGTAGTCAAAATAATCAGAGTGGATGAAATCTCCTGAAGATAATGTATGGGTGGGCAAAGGAATAGCAACATACTGATAAAACCCTGGAGAATGCTATTCTTTGAAGAAAGATGGTAGAGAAGGATGAACCTATGAAAAGTCCACCAAAGCAAAGGACAGCGAATTATAAGAATCAACAGGAGAGAGTAATGTCAAAGGAGCTAAATAAAGATGTCTATTGGATTTACAAATTTAGAAGTCACTTTGGCATTGTGAGTAGTAGTCACAGTGAAGTGGTAGACTAGTGGTGTGAAGGTTGAGGGAATGAGTGCCAACAAATGGCAGTGAGTTGAGCAAATAATAAGTGAAGACAGTAAGAGTGGATTACATTTTAAAAATATCTTGGCTAAGGAGGGAAGGGGAGAATGTAGTAGTTAAATGAGAATTCAGGGTTACAGGAGTATTTGGTTAAACCAAGATACTTGGTAGTAATCCACATCTGATGGTCAAATTTTTTTTGATAAAATAACAAAGGAGCTTGTCTGAGAAGTGTGAGGAGGAGTGTAGAGCAGGGGAAGAGAGTCTTGAAGAATGATGTAGGTTTAAAACTGTTGCTAAGGGGAAAGTGAAGAAAAAGGAAACAGATTAAGTGGGACTAAAGGCCCAAAGAGGTTAGGTACCAAGGCTCTGAAAGCTTACCTAATCCCTATACTTTATAATTTTCCATAGCATCATTCAGTAGGCTTGAATGCAGAAGTAGAAAATATAGAGGGTGGAAATGATCCAGGGTTGAAATCCTGCTAATAGAGAGAGAATAACAATGAGGTATAGTAAAGATTTCCAGAAGGTTGTTAACAGCATTATGGTGTGAGGTGATGGTAGTAGAAATGTAATGAAGGACTACAGAAAGGAGAAATAGTTCTAAGATTTGATAAGACTTGCTGATGGATAGAATATAGATAATCAAGTAGTTAAAGATAGTCTCAAAGATTCAAGTGCAGGCTACTAATAAACATTGGAACTACTAGTAAAGATGGAAAATTCAGGAAATTCAAGTTGATTGTAGAGAAGATTATTAATTCTGTTTTAGGTATGTTGAGTTACAGGTGAAGGTGAGACATCTAAGTACAATAATGGGGCCAAAAATTAGTAAGATAAACAAAACAAATACAATAAATAAAAAATACATACATACTTTAGTTCCATATCGTTATGGTAGCCATTCCTGTGCTAACAAGATCTGAGCTGGATGAGGGACATGAAGGAAGCAGTGAGAATGATGAAGAAAAAGAGAAACATTAGATATGGAAGAAACATATATAAACAAAAGCATATGGAGAAGAAGGTAGACAGAAGAAAATGGGTGATGAGTGAAACAGTTAATATGGCATATGTTAAATTATTACCACTTGTTCACTTGTAATGAGGGCTTCTGCTGTTATTGTTCTTTGAAATTCTCATTAGCTAATTTAAATTCTCCAGGTATTTTTAAATGTTCAAATGTTTACTGCTCTCAAAATGAAACTGCTCTCAAATGAAACCCAAGGCAGAGCTGAAAATCTGTTCCTTGAGCTCTAGCTTCAGAAGCTAATGTAAAGTAATTCCAATGACTGGATTAAATTATGCTGATGATCATCCCCTCTCCTTCACCATCAGATGAGATTTCACCAAAATCCTTTTTTCCTCATTCTAATAATGTAAAACATCAGAGTACCAAAACGGCCCTCCCCATTTAGAAGTGACAGGAGTGCACACACTTCTCAAAATTAACTCAGTTCAAATGTACCTAATGCTACAAAATTAGAAGCCACTTCTTTCAGATACCCTCAACCTAGCAACAGGAAAATACCTTAACAAGTGGAAGTTGTCATTTCTCTGAACAAACACTCCTACTTTCAGAAGCCCTACCACTTCTATTTCTACACTTGCCTAAATCAACATTCTTCACAATCCTAGATAAAAACACATATCTCTATGGAACTTTCTGAGATATGTTGAATCACACTAAGTAGGAAACTGGAAGAGTAAAAGAACAGGATAAGAACTCAATAAATAAAAATAATTAATAGTTCTCTGATTCATATATTAAGCTAATCTCCACTGAAGTGGGCCTATTTCTGTGCCAGTTTCTTTTTTTTGTTAAATGAGAAAATGAGAAGCCAATTTATTCAGCTCCCGGGTGAGGTTCTGTGGTCCAGGAAGGGGCCAAAGAAGTCACACCCAGCTGTTAGGTCATGGGGTTTTATGGGGAGGGAAGGAGATTGATCGGCTATTGGGAAAACAACGCAAAGGCAATTTTATTGGCTGTCAGGAAGCAGGAAGTACCTGAAACTAGTTGCCATTGGTAGGTGGGCGGGACTTTGGGTAAGTGGGCCTTGATTGGCTGTTGGAGAAACAAAGCGAAGGCAATCTTATTGGCTATTAAGAAGCAGGAAATGCCTGGAGCTAGTGGTCATGGGTAGGTGGGCCAGTTTCTATCTGCAGCACTGGAAATACAGATGAATTAGATGAAGTCCCTTGCCTCAAAGACCTTACATTCAAATGGGAGACAGACACATGGAGAGATAATTAGAAATACAGGTTAAGGAAGCACAGAAGATTAACCTTGAAGTAAGTGAATGAGTGAGAGCTAGCCAGGAGAAGAGCGTTATGGGAATATTCCAGACAAAGTGGCAGCATGAACAAGGGCACAGAGACAAAAAACAGGGTAATGGTTTCTGGAAACCGCATATGGTTTGCAGGTACTGACCCACATAGATCATGCCAGGAAGTAGCAGGGGATAAGCCTGGAGAAGGCAGGGAGAAACAAGATGACGGAGAGATATGGAGCTTAGATTTTATATTTAGAAGATGAAGGAACAATGAAGGGTTTTAAAGAACGGTAATGACACATGGAAATACTTTAAGTGAAACACTCTAGTGGTTAAATTGGGGGTGGGTTTGGGGAAACAAAACTGGAGGCAGAAAGAGTAGTTAAGAGGTTCTGGCAATTGCTTCTCAAAACTTATTAAGTACAAATCACCACGGATCATGTTAAAATGCAGATTCTGATTCTGTAGGCCTGCAGTGGGGCCTGACAGTCTTTGTTCTAACAAGTTCCCAGGTGATGCCAATGGCGTTGATCCACAACCCACACTCTGAGTAGCAAACCTCTAGGAAAGATCTTGAGGACCTGAAGAGCAGGGCTGGAGAGAAGGTGAGAGTAGTATTCAGGAGGTAAAAGAGTCACAGCTTGGTGCTTCATTAGATATACGAAGTGAAGAAGGTGGTGTTTGGGGGTTCATAGTTACCTGCAGGTTTCTACTTTGAATGACTAGGTGGATTTGAAATGGCTATGAGGCATCCAGGTGAAGCAGTAGCTGCCATTTGGATATGTGAATCTAATGCTTGACAGAAAGGTCATAAGCATACAGATGAGAAATGAAACCAGGGAAATAGAAATCGTGTTTGTAGAGTAAGGTCAAGGATGAAACCACGGGAATACCTACATCTAGGTAATGAATAAAAAAAGAGGCCACAGAGAAAACGAAAAAGAAACAGAAATACAGGAGAAGAACCAGTGCATAAAGAGTTACATATGACAAAGAATAGAGCTTTAAGAAGGAGAGAATAATGAACATTTTCACATGAAGCAGAAAGGTTGGGTAAAGAAAGAACTGAAAAATAATAGTGAGTGGAAGAAAAGAAGTGGGTGGGAGAGAGAATATGAAAGGGGAATAAAATACACTAGTAGTGAGAAGGTGCCTGTGGGGGGAAAAATGAAAAAAAAAATATGGTTAGAAGAGCAAGTGGATCACTCCAGTCAGGATCAGTCTCTTTACTGTGCCTCAATTCTTGCCATTCTTTCTTAGCTCCAAGCCCTTTGGTTCATCCTTTCTTCTTCCCACTTCTATCAATTGAAAATCATCTAAATATATGAATATTTTTCTGGAACATTATGCTTCACTCCCCTAGTTACCAAAAATATGTACACAAAAATGCATGTCTGTCAGCTCTTGCAATGAAGTATTATTAACCTAACTAGTTTACACACTTGCTCCTTTAGGGAACTGTATTCCCAAGAATGACTAGTCTAGCACCAAAGAGACACTTAAACAATACTTAGTAACAAAATGATATAACCACATGATACTAATTTAAAATGCTTTCTTATGTATGTACTTAAGGAACCTTATTTACCTAAAATGACATGAAACCATGAGAATTCCTGTATTTGATTCTAAAATTAATGGGGATCATCTGAACCATTCAGGGTCTCATTTCCTAAAAATGAACAGATCAAGCTACATGGACTTGAAAGTCCTTACTTATCTAAAATTCTATGATTCCATGAATACTACCAACCTCTCACTCAATAAGAGTAAAATGGTATGTAAATAAGCTAGTATGTTTTATAAAATACAAACTTCCTGTGAAAAAGTTTTGTGAAAACTTTACTGTTTACCATTTGCATTTGATTTTTCTGGAAGAGCCTTCTCTCTTATTTTGTTTACAAATGTCTTCCTAGCTTCATTTCTTTTGTGTTTTTTTTTCCCCTAACATAATCTTGTTGGGCCATTACTGGACTATAGAAGGAAGCAGGATATAGCTTGCAAAATTTGTTTGGATTATTCAAACCCAAATCACTGCTGGAAAAGGAAGGCATAGTCTTGTCTTTAATCCCACCTGGAGGAGGCTTGACAGCAAGGGGCTTCAGGAACGTTGACGCTGCAGAAGTAGTAAGAGGCACTCCTGCTGAAATAGTTGTAATAAGAAATGATAAACACATGTTCAGATATTAAAACTGCATTTATTGTAAAGTACTAAAGTTAAGAATTCTCTAAAAACCCACTCTCTGGACTTTTTGTTTTTTTCAACAAACAGCTGCTGGATAAAGGTTCTAAAGTAAAAAATAATTTCCTTCTGTGAGAATGAAAATGTGAATATGAATCTGTCACCAAGTTTGATATGAGAAGGAAGAAATGTTCTGTACTAGGAATTGCCTAGTTATATCCATATAAAAAATCAGTGAAAGCATGATAGCCATCATAAGATGATTCTTTGAAATTAGTGAGGATAAAACATGATACTAACTTCTAAGTTAGTCTTTCTTGAATATGATAGTAAGGCATCCATTCATTCTACATTTGTGATGTCTGCATCAGAATAAAATATATACAGTTGTTTAAGACTATAAAACTATACATGTTCCCACAATTCCAGTATTTCATACCTCTTTTATTTATTCTCCTCTCTGAACTCAAGATGATAAATTTGGGGACTGAAGATAAAGCTTTTACAAAATGTTTTTTCTTGTAGGGCATAGTGATTTGATCTATCTTTTCAATGACAGGCAGAAAAAATGTACACAAATTAGAGACTAAATTTAAAAATAATTCTGGTTTCATTTATTAATAAAATGAAAGTTTTAATAACATATCTCATAGCATTGATTTTTCTGGGTGACATTTATACTATGAGTTCAAAATTAATGATGGTGAATTTTCAATGCCAGGCATGCCTTAGTCCTAAAGTGTTGAAGTTACAAAGAATGTGGTAAATTATTTACTACAGAGGATTGATCATCTTTTTTTGTTCTGGCACATGCACTTAGAAAAATAGAAGTTGGTTTTTCCAGGGTATACTCTGCCATGTCAGGCAACTTTGGGTCAGTTTTCCCATATGCGCTCGTGACCCAACATCATTGGAAGAAGGAAAGACATAATGTTTTATACTTCCCTTTATCTTTAGGGTTTAACATAATATAAGTACTCAGTAACTAATTGATGATGCTGGTACTACTTTATATTCACAGGGATAAAGAAATAGGCTGTCATGATAGAAAGAAATTCAGTAACTTTTTTTTGCCTACAGTTAGTAGGAAACATATCACTACATTCTGGTGAAGACATTGATTTGAACACTCTTATGAGATAATGTTTTGGAAAATACTAAAGCAAAAAAGATGCCAAGGGGAAGAAGCAAAAAGTGAAGATTTTATTATTTGATTAGAAACTGACAGAGCTCAGCTGCTTACTGTTGTTTCTTTATAGCAGTACAGCAAATCACTTGCTATTGTTTGGATTTGGTGAACAGAAAAGGAGAGGTCATAACGTTTCTTAAAAATCAGCTAGCAATTAAAATCTTCATATTAAATGACAAAGACAGAGATAGAGATTAACTGGGCAGAAGAATAATGATCAAGTTATTTCAACTGGGGTGAAAGTCTCCCCAATAAAAAGTGTATGGCAGAGTTAAACAAAACATGATAGGTAGATCCTGCACTGAAGATAAAGAGGTGAACAGAACCTTACCCATCTCTGGTTGAAATCCTGATGGAGATGCCTGATCATGTTTCTCCATTAATTGCTTCAGTTTTTTAGCATGGATGTTTCCCACATAGTGAGACTGAGCAATAAGTGGGGAGCTAAACATTATGTTGCAGAGATCACAAAATCTGTTTTTGTCTACTCCTTCATTCCTATGCACCTGAAACAGGCACAATCTTGTTAGAAAGATTCAATAACTAAAAGTTTAGAATTACAATATCAACATACATTACTCACTTGAAAATTCTCAACATGCATCTTGGTCTTCTTATCAGGCACTTCATTTTGCTCCCCATGCATTTGAAAATAAAAACTAACATTTTGAGCATGTTTTTCACCCTGAAAAAAGATATAATATGACTTTATTTATTCAATAAAAGAGTCATTCAAAATTTATACCTTTCTGAATTTGAGGATGGCACTCATGTGTTAATATATTTAGTCAAACTTGGTACAGACTCACATGCCTTCAAATCTCTAAATGTTGGTTAAAATGAAAATAATACTAAATTTAGAAGCTAATAACTTTCAGATTCTTGCTTTTGAAATGGATTCCTAGTTGCTGCCCAATATCAAATATCTTCTTTTTACTTAGTCACTGATCTTGAACAATGTACCCAGCTGAAATACTATGTTTTTCAGCCTTCCTTTCTGCAAGATGCAGCCATGTGACTAGATTCTGGTCAATAAGCTATAATTTGAAGTGTTATGAGGAACTTCTGGGAAGCCTCCTTAAATGACTGGGCCATAAGCCCTTATTCTACCCTACTTCCTTCCTGCTTCTGAAATTAAGATACAAAGGATGGAGTTCCAACAGTCATCTTTGGACCATGGTAGACATTCAGGAGGAAAACCAGTTCATCAGAGAAGAAAGAAGGAATATGCCTAGGTCCCTGATAATGTTATCAAGCTGTCATGTCAGCCCTGTACTACCTACCTGCAAATTCTTTTTTTAAAATTTAAGTTCTGGGGTACATGTGCAGACTGTGCAGGATTGTTACATAGGTATACACATCCTATGGTGGTTTGCTGCATCAATCCTCCTATATTATGTATTTCTCCTGTTACCCCTCCCCAATCCCCTACCACCTGCTATCCCTCCCCTAGACCTCTACCCCCAACAGACCCCAGTGTGTGATGTCTCCCTCCCTGTGTCCATGTGTTCTCATTGTTCAACACCCACCAATGAGTGAGAACATGCAGTGTTTGATTTTCTGTTCTTGTGTCAGTTTGCTGAGAATGATGGTTTGCAACTTCATCCATGTCCCTGCAAAGGACATGAACTCATCCTTTTTATGGCTGCATAGTATTCCATGGTGTATATGTGCCACATTTTCCTTACCCAGTCTATCTTTGATGGGCATTTGGGTTGGTTCCAAGTCTTTGCTATTGTAAACAGTGTTGCAATGAACACACTGTGTGTGTCTTTACAATAGAATGGTTTATAATCCTTTGGGTATATACCCAGTAATGGGATTGCTGGGTCAAATGGTATTTCTATTTCCAGATCCTTGAGGAATCACTACACTGTCTTCCTCAATGGTTGAAATAATTTACACTCCCATCAACAGTGTAAAAGCATTCCTATTTCTCCATATCCTCTCCAGCATCTGTTGTTTCCAGATTTTTTAATCATCGCCATTCTAACTGGTGTGAGATGGTATCACAATGTGGTTTTGATTTGCATTTCTCTAATGACAGTGATCATGAGCATTTTTTCTTATTTTTTTGGCTGCATAAATGCCTTCTTTTGAAAACTGTCTGTCCATATCCTTTGCCCACTGTTTGATGTGGTTGTTTGTTTTTTTTTTTCTTGTAAATTTGTTGTGGTTCTTTACAGATTCTGGATAATACCCCTTTGTCAGATGGGTAGCTTGCAAAAATTTTTTCCCATTCTCTTGGTCGCTGGTTCACTCTAATGACTGTTTTGTTTGCTGTGCAGAAGCTCTTAAGTTTAATTAGATCCCATTTGTCTATTTTGGCTTTTGTTTCTATTGCTTTTGGCATTTTAGTCATGAAGTCATTGCCTATACCTATGTCCTGAATGGTACTGCCTAGGTTTTCTTCATTGACCTTCTTCATAGAACTGGAAAAAAAATCTTAAACTTCATATGGAACCAAAAAAGAGCTTGCATAGCCAAGACAATCCTAAGTAGAAAGAACAGAGCTGGAGGCAGCATGCTACCTGACTTCAAACTATACTACAAGGCAACAGTAATCAAAACAGCATGGTACTGGTACCAAAACAGACATATAGACCAATGGAATAGAGCAGAGACCTCGGAAGTAATGCCACACATCTACAGCCATCTGATCTTTGACACACCTGACAGAAACAAGCAATGGGGAAAGGATTCCCTGTTTAATAAAAGATGTTGGGAAAACTAGCTAGCCATGTGCAGAAAGCTGAAACTGGACCCCTTCCTTACACCTTGTACAAAAATTAACTCCGGATGGATTAAAGATTTAAACATAAGACTTAAGACCATAAAAGCCCTAGAAAAAAAACCTAGGCAAATTATTTTATGTGAGAAAAGAAATCCTTCTGGGTTTAAGAGACATTAGAAATAATCTGTAACAAATATATAACCGAATATGTAAGAATAGCTAAGATGATGGTGTACGGGGAAGGGAAACTAACATTTCCTGAGCACACAATGTAAGGCAATCACTCTCTCTACAGAATTTTATTTATTTTTTAATTAAATTTAATTTTCCCATAAGTTATTGGGACACAGGTGGCATTTTGTTGCATGAGTAAGTTACTTAGTGGTGATTTGTGAGATTTTGGTGTATCCAGAACCCGTGAAGTATATGCTGCATCATATTTGTAGTCCTTTATCCCTTGCCCCCTTTCACTCTTCCCTCCAGTCCCAAAAATCCACTGTATCATTCTTATGCCTTTGTGTCCTTGTAGCTTAGCTCCCACATATCAGTGAGAGCATATGATGTTTGGTTTTCCATTCCTAAGTTACCTCACTTAGAATAATAGTCTCCAATCTCATCCAGATCACTGCAAATGCTGTTACTTCATTCCTTTTTATGGCTGAGTAGTAGTCCATTATATATATATATATATATATATATATATATATATATATATATATATATATAGTAGTTTCTTTATCCACTCGTTGATTGATGAACATTTGGGTTTGTTCCACGATTTTGCAATTGTGAATTGTGCTGCTATAAACATGTGTGTGCAAGTATCTTTTTTGAATAATGACTTCTTTTCCTCTGGGTAGACAGCCAGTAGTGGGATTGCTGGATGAAATGATAGTTCTACTCTTAGTTCTTTAAGGAATCTCCACATTGTTTTCCACAGTGGCTGTACTAGTTTACATTCCCACCACCAATGTAGAAGTGTTCCCTGTTTACCACATGCACACCAACATCTACTGTTATTTGTTTATTTTTTGTTTATGGCTATTCTTGCAGGAGTAAGGTGGTATTGCATTGTGGTTTTGATTTGCGTTTCCCTGATCATTAGTGATATTGAGCATTTTTACATGTTTGCTGGCCATTTGCACGTCTTCTTTTGAGAACTGTCTATTCATATCCTTAGCCCACTTTTGATGGGATTTTTTTTTCTTACTGATTTGTTTGAGTTCATTGTAGATTCTGGATATTAGCCCTTTGTCAGAAGTATAGATTGTGAAGTTTCTCTCACTGTGGGTTGTCAGTTTACTCTGTTGACTATTCCTTTTGCCATGCAAAAGCTCTTTAGTTCAATTATGTCCCAGCTATTTATGTTTGTTTTATTGCATTTGCTTTTGGGTTCTTGGTCAGGAAATCCTTGCCTAAGCCAATGTCTAGAAGGGTTCTTCCAATTTTACCTTCTAGAATTTTTATAGTTTCAGGCCTTAGGTTTAAGTCTTTAACCCATCTTGACTTGATTTTTGTGTAAGGTGAGAGGTGAGGATTCAGTTTCATTCTCCTACATGTGACTAGCCTATTATTCCAGCACTATTTGTTGAAAAGGGTGTCCTTTCTCTACTTAATGTTTTTGTTTGCTTTGTTGAAGATCACTTGGCTGTATTTGGGTTTATTTCTGTTTCATTGGTGTATGTGCCTTTTTTTATACCAGTATCATGCTGTTTTGGTGACCATGGCCTTATAGTATAGTTTGAAATCAGGTAGTGTGATGCCTCTAGATTTGTTCTTTTTCCTTAGTCTTGCTTTGGCCATGTGGGCTATTTTTTAGTTCCATATGAATTTTAGAATTGTTTTTCCTAAGTTTGTGAAGAATGATGGTGGTATTTTGATGGGGATTGCACTGAATTTCTAGGTTGCTTTTGGCACAGAATTTGTAGACCTCATTTTCACAATATTGTTTGCACCCATCCATGAGCATTGGATGTGTTTCCATTTGTTTGCGTCATCTATGATTTCTTTCAGCAGTGTTTTGTTGTTTTCCTTGTAGAGGTCTTTCAACTCCTTGATTAGTTAGTTATATTCCTATTTTCTTTTCTTCCTTTTTTTTTTTTTTTTTTTTTTTTTTTTTTT
>NW_016108127.1:97320-116994 GCF_001604975.1 Cebus imitator
TTTTTTTGCAGCTATTGTAAAAGGGGTTGAGTTCTTGATTTCATTCTCTGCTTAGTTGCTGTTGGGATGTAGAAGAGCTACTGATTTGTGTACATTAACCTTGTATCCAGAAACTTTGCTGAATTCTTTTATCAGTTCTAGGAGCTTCCTGGAGGAGTCTTTAGGGTTTTCAAGGTAAACGATCATATCATCAGCAAACAGTGACAGTTTGGCTTCCTCTTTATCAGCTTGGATGCCCTTTATTTTTTTCTCTTGTCTGATTGCTCTGGCTAGGTCATCCAGTACTATGTTAAAGGGGAGTGGTGAGAGTGGGCATCCTTGTCTTGTTCCATTTCTCAAAGGGAATACTTTGAACTTCCCCCACTCAGTATTATGTTGGCTGTGGGTTTGTCATAGATGGCCTACAGAATTTCAAAATGTGAAATACACCCATTGTATAGGAAAGAACAGGAAATATTATTGAAACACATACTCACTATTCAGTTTTAACATTTTGTTGCATTTCTCTCAAATTTCCTTTTTAAAAGAGGTAAAATTTTAGATACAATCCTATACCCTCATGCTCACAATCCTTTCTTCCTCTCTCTCTCCACATAAGTAATCACTGTCTTAAAGTTGGTGTACTTGATCTCCTTTTATGCTTTTATTCTTTTACTACACAAATGTATCCATAAATAGTTTTATATATTACTACCTTGTAAATTTTTTTTTCAAAAATGTAATCATTTGCTACATATCCTTTTCATACTGTTTTTTAAAACTCAGTATTTTGGAGGATGTGGAGAAATAGGAACGCTTTTACACTGTTGGTGGCAGTGTAAATTAATTCAACCACTGTGGAAGACAGTGTGGGAATTCCTCAAGGATCTAGAAATAGAAATACCATTTGACCCAGCAATCCCATTACTGAGTATATACCCAAAGGGTAATAAATCATTCTATTATAAAGACATATGCACACGTATGTTAAATTGTGACACTGTTTACAATAGCAAAGACTTGGAGCCAACCCAAATGCCTATCAGTGTTAGACTGGATAAAGAAAATGTGGCACATATATACCATTAAATACTATGCAGTCATAAAAAGCATGAGTTCATGCCCTTTGCAGGGACATGGATGAAGCTGGAAACCATCATTCTCAGCAAAGTGACACAAGGACAGAAAACCAAACACCTCATATTCTCATTCACAAGTGAGTGTTGAACAATGAGAACACATGGACACAGTGAGGAGAACATCACACACAGGGTCCTGTTGGGGGTGGAGGGGCTAGGAGTAGGATAGCAGGGGTTGGGGGGATTGGGGAAGGATAACATTAGGAGAAATACCTAATGTAAATGATGATGGAATGAATGCAGCAAGCCACCATGGCATGTGTATACCTATGTAACAATCCTGCACAAACTGCACATATACCCCAGGACTTAAAGTATAATAGAACAAAACAAAAAAACCCCAAACCCCAAAACCTTATTAAAGCTATTATTGAAAAAAAATAAAAAAAATTTAAAAAGACTTATTGATACTGATACATGTAGCTCTGGTTCATTCATGCTACATACTGTATAATATTCTAGTCCATATGCTACCTATCCAGTTTCCTGTTTAGGACAATTATGTTTCAGTTTATTTTGCTAATAGAGGCATTGCTGCAATTAACATATATAAATAGATCTCCCAATATACATGTTCAAGAGTTCCTTTAGAATAGATACCTGGAAGTGGAATTCTTGGCTTACAGAGTGTGGATTTTCAACTTTACCAGGTATTAGAAAATTTTGATGCAGTGTTAAGTGTTATTAGATTTTAATTTTTGCCAGTATTATGGTTCTTATATGATATTTCATTATCATTTTAACTTCCATATCCTGTATAATCATTAGTGAAGTTGAGTATCTATTCTATGGCTTGTTCACATTACTTTCCCATTTTCCTATTTGTTTCTTGCTCTAATTGATGTGTGATCCTTTACATATTCTAGACACAAATCTTTCATTAGCTATATAGGTTATAAATATCACCTAATGTGCAGCATATATTTTTAACTTAATTTATCATTTTTTAATTTTTTAAGATCTTATAAATTTCTTCTACAGATATTGTGACTTATTTGAAAGCTGTGACTTATTTTAAAGGTGAAATTGTTGCAGATATAGGAAACCAGGCCAATACAATAAAACAGGATAAAAGCCTCAAAACAAATCTATATATATGTAGAAATTAGCATATGATAGAAGTGCCACTACAAATCAATGGGGTAAGGATGGACTATACAATAAACAGTGCTGGAACAACTGGCTATCCATATGAAAAAAATGTTATCACACCCCATACACGAAAATCAATACCAGATGGATTATAACATAAGAAGTAAAACTTCAAAGTTTTAGAAGAATATAGAGGAAAGTATCTATATGACACAACTGTATAGAATGGTTTCTTAAAACACATACACACAGACACAAAAGAAATATTAATAAATGCAACCTCATTAAACTGCAATACTGCTATATTTTACAATACTATACTGAGAGAGTCTGTATATCTTTTTTTGTAAAAATGTATGTGTATATGTGTATGTGTGTTTAGAAATCATATTGGAATCATAGAAGCAAAAGAGGAATTCAATAATGGTTGACTACAAGTTACAGAATTATACTTATTTTCTCGTATTTTTGCCTATTTTCTAGAGTGAATAGTACTTTATGATTTCACAAAAAGCTGTTTTTCACATGTAAATTAAAACAGTTCAAATGGATAAATTGTAGTTATCTCAGAGTCTCCTGAATGTCTGTCTTTGTTACTAATTCTAAATCTGATCTATGGAGTTTAAAGATGTGCTAGGCACTCTCATACATTTGATTTCACTTAATTCTCACAAGTATAGTAAGATATTTTACCACTCTCATTTTATAGGTCCAAGAAATATGTTCAGAAAGGTAAAGTGACTTGCCAAAGCTTATATAACTAGTCAATGGTGGAGTCAAGACTTAAACCTAGCTCCTCTCAATCCAGTCAACACAATTTCCCTATCTGTAATTATAGCAATTTAATTTCAGCCAAGATTAGGACTAAAATATAATTACCAATAAGATTAGCAATGGGAAGAACAAGATGAGGTGTTTAAAAAAGGAGAACTGGCATTACATTAGTTTTAATTGAATGTATCTTATACTTTTGGTAACCTAGATACCAGACATGAAAGAAATCCAACAGCTCATCAGATGATGTACAAATATGAAGCAGCACCAAATGAAGGGAAAGAACACTGGATATGAAATCAGAATAAACCATTTTTAGGCTTAGTCATACCAGTGACCAGCCATGGAGAATTATTAACCCTCTGGGTCTCAGTTTTCTATAAACTAAGAGAGTAAGGACATTAAACGTTCTGTTTTAGCTCTAGGAGTCTACGGTCCTGTGTCTAAAAACATGTGGCTCAATCAACTAGTTAGTTTTGTTTTTATAGTCTTCATTTGCTGTAAACAAAGACTCTGGGAGTTCTAGATGATATCCCTTGATTCACATTTAGTTTTCTATGCAAGCTCATAATGCCTCTCTTATATTTAATACAAGGACGGATGACTTGATGGATACAAAGGGAGGCAGAGCGATGTGAAAAAAGAAAAAATCTTTGGAGTAAAAAGACTGAGTTTAATCTGAATTCCCCAAACTTCAAGTAGTATATTACCATCCCTTTCTGAGCCAGTCTCCTCATACATCAAAAGGAAAATAATACTACCTTTTTCACAGGATTCTTGTAAGAATCAAGTAAAATGACTTATAAGAAGTTTACTTGCTACATTTAGAAACCTGCTTTAGACCCTATTACTATTATTTTTAACCTACCTCATAATGTGAAATTCTTTGTGATTCAAACTGTAGCATCACTCCACATACTTGACAAAACTTATCTGTAAAAAGTTCAGCCTTTTTCTGTTTATTCCAAATGGCATCTGTGAATAAAAAAGGGAAGACAAATATATCACATTAATAAATACTTAGAGATATCATTTTCATTCCTCAACTATATATGATTTTATATGCCATTTCAAATTTGAGTGCTTGTGAGACTAGAGTAACAGCCTTTTGTTCGAGTATGCAATTTAAATTTAATATACACATACTAAGTATCCCTCTAATGTCAGATATAACAAAGAGTTTATTTAGTATGATAAGTCTAGGCAATGGCATTCTAAGGAATCATTATGGGGGCATCAGTAATTTCATGAGCTTCATGGAATGATTTTGGACACCAGTAATTAAAGGCTGGATTTCTAAATGCAGCCTTGGCCAGGTGCAGTGGCTGATTCCTGTAATACCAGCACTTTGGGAGGCTGAAGTAGGAGGATCGCTTGAGGCCAGGAGTTTGACCAGCCTGGGCAACACAGCAAGACATCATCTCTACAAAAAATAGAAATAAAAATTAACTGGGCATCATGGCACACGCCTGTGGTCCTAGCTACTCCAGAGGCTAGGATGATCACTTGAGCCCAGGAGGTTGAGGCAGTTGAGGCTGCAGTAAGGTATGACTGTGCCTTTCAGCCTGGGTAACAGCAAGACACCGTTTCAAACAAATGAACAAAGAAACAACCAACCAAAAAACAAACCAGAAAACCAACCAACCAAACAAAAAACAGCCTTGATATTTTGTGTTTTATAGCAGACAACCCTAAGAAATGCTTTGCTTTAGGACTGTCACTTGTCACAGGATTCTCTTAAGAATCAAGTAAGAGATTTTTACCACTCTCATTTTACAGGTCCAAGAAACATGAAGCTATGCCTTCAATGTTATCTAGAAATTACAAGGAACCACAAACTATCTTTGCCCGTAGTAGGCAAACATCCTTCGTAACTGTACAAACAGTCGCACACTCATGTGGCCAAACAAGTCTCATACAAGCCCCTCAAAACTATAATGTAATGTTCATATACTAAGATCTAGAAATGTATGCTATAGTGTTTATCACTGTAATAAATAATACATGCCAAAACTTTCTGCATTTATACTTGAGGTCTATACTGTCATCTAAAATTCTTAAGAGCTACAATGTATTCTGCCAAAGTTTATCCATTTTTCTATACAGTGTAAGTCATAAACATCAAAATTCTCATTATTTGGCTATGAAAGTGAATAAGTTGGTACCAAATGCTTTCACAAAGAGATGGCAATTGCATATTAAATGAATAAAAAGTTGTAGAACAAATACAATATATCCAACTCCCAATAATAACAAAAATTAAATATATGCACAGAAAAATCTGGAATAAAATAAACCATATTTACAAATGGTTAACTCTGATAAGTGGGGCTAGAAAAGAAACAAGGAGAGACAACTTAATGTTTAACTCTCTGTACAACTGTATTAATTTTTGCAGAAAAGCATGCAGGACTTTCTAGTTTAAAAACCATTAGGAAGAACATCATCAAGATGGTGGAATAGGACTTTTCAGCACTCATCTCTCTATAGAAACATCAATTAAAACAACTATCCACACATTTAAATAGCTTCACAAGAACCAAAAAACTAAAAAGCAAAACAAATAGGCAGGAGATTATAGCAGCATCTGGGTGTAGCACAGACATAAGGTACGTTCAAGAAGGTAGGAAAGATAGTTTCACATTATCAGCATCAGCTCTCTACCAACTCCGGTATAGAGTGGAGAGAGATACCCTCTGTGTGAGAGAAATAGAGGGAAGTGAGCACTGAACTTTCATTCAGCTCTAAAAGTGGACCCATGCCAATAATACCCAGTGCTAAGAAGGCCCCCACAGCCTCCAGGTCAGTGGACTCAACCTCCAGGCCTGCCCCAGTCACAAGCTGAATCATTCAACCCCAACCTCCAGGCCTGTACAGTGAAGTTAGTCTTCAGGTTACCTCAACATCAGGCTAACCTCAGCAGTACCAAGCCCTCAACCACCCCCAGCATTGGACTAGCTCCCAAGGCTCCTGGCTTCAGGCCAGGGCCAGCCCTAGCACCTGGCCAACCCCTACAGCCCTAGTCATAAGGCAGGCACCTGCAGACTCAGCCTCGAGACCAGCCCCTGGAGGAGGCTGATACAGGCCCCAAGAGGCTGGTACCCACAGACTGAGCCTCCAGGCCCACCCCAGAACCAGGCAGGATTCCATAGCCCCGCCCTCTAGGCTGGCTCCTGTAGCCCTTGCTGGATCTCCTGCAGCTCAGTGTTTCAGCAGACCCAGGGCCCAGGACAGTTCCAGTAGACCACAGTGCTGGACTGGCTGCTATGGACCTAGGTGCCAGGACCATCCCTGTGTTACCAAGTTCCAGGCTGGGCCCTGTGGCTCCAAGACCCATGTTAGCCCCAAGGGACCTAACCTCTAAGCTAGCCCTTGCACATCAAGTCTCTGGGCTTGCTTCTACAGACTCAGGCTCCAGGCCACCCTCAGTAGTTCCAGGCATTGGGCTAGCACCCACAATTCTGGGCTCCAGACCAGACTGTGGTTCCACACTCCACACTGGTTCCAGCACCAGGCCCTAGGCTCCAGAGGCCCCAGGCTCCAGGCTTATTCTAGAAGACTCGGGGTCCATGCCCACTCCCATATACCCCAGTACCAGGCAGGACCCCTTGGACTGAGGCTCCAGGACCACCCATGCAGACTTGGGCTCCAGTCCTTTCTCAATTATCCCAGGAACCAGGTATCTCAGTGATCATTTCAATAATCCAAGACACCCCAGTGCTAGGCTAGCCTCCATGAACTCAGGCTCCAGGCCCATGCCAGTGGTCCCAGGTGTCAGGCCCATCCAGTGTTCAGCCATCTCCTACAGACTGAGGTTCAAGCCCTACCCCAGCATCAGGTGAGCCCTTGTGGACCAGGCTTCAGGCAGGTTCCTGTGGATGATACAGGCTCCAGGCCCACCCTCATGGACACAGGCTCCAGGCCCATCCCTCAAGACCCAATCAACAGGTCCACTGCAGCAGATTTGGGCTTCAGGCCCAACCCTGAGGACCCAGGTACCAGGCCCACCCATCTGCTAACCCAGGTAGTAGGCCAGCCTGCCCAAAGATTCCAGCAACAAGCACATCAAGGATCATACTAGATGGCCTGCCAAGAATCTCTGGATGGACTGACTGGTGAAGGGCTTTACCAGAAAAATTAAGTCTGCAAAAACTGGAATAAGTCCTTACATTTCTTTAAATGCACAGACATTAATGTAAGGCAATGAGAAACATGAAAAACAAAGGAGACATAACACCACCACAGGAACACAATTTCTTAGTAGCTGACCTCTATATAAACTATCTGACAAATATTCAAAATAACTGTTTTCAGGAATCTCAGTAAACTTAAAAAAAAAAGAGAGATAGAGAAACAATTTAATAAAATCAAGAAAAAAATAAATGACCAAAATTAGACATTAACAGAGAGATTGAAATTATATTTTTAAAAGGTCAAATTCTGGAGCTTAAAAATACTATGAATGAAATGAAAAATGTAACAGCATCAACCCCAGAATTGATCAGGTAAAAGAAATAATATATGAACTCAAAGATAAGCTATTTGAAAATATACAGTAAAAGGAGAAAAAAGAAAAAAAAAAAGAATGAAAAGGAATGAAGAAAGCTTACAGGATATATGAACAACATCAAAATAGCAAATGTTTGGGTTATAAGAGCTCATAAAGGAGAAAAGAAAAACAATGGGATGGAAAGCTTATAAAGAAATAATAACTAAAACCTTTCCAAATTTGGAGAAAGATATACATATCCAGGTATAGGAAGGTCAAAGGTCTCCAATGAGATTCAATCCAAAAAAGACTACTCCAAGATAAACTACAATCAAATTGCCAACAATTATGGACAAAGAGAGGATTCTGAAAGCAGGAAGAGAAAAGAAGCAAAAAACATAACATATAAAGGAGTTTCCATAAGGCTAGCAGCAGGCTTCTCAACAGAGGTCTTACAGGCCAGGAGAGAGTAGGATCATACATTCAACATGCTGAAGGAAAAAAACCCTGCCAATCTAAATTACTGAACCCAGCAAAACTTTTCTTCAGAAATAAAAGAGAAAGGCTCTCAGGCAAACAAAAGCTGAGGGAGTTTATTCTCACCTGGGCTGTCTTACATGAAATGCTAAAGGGAGTTCTTCAATATGAAAGAAAAATATGAAAATTAGTAACATGAAAACATATGAAAGTATAAAACTCACTGGTAAAAATCAAATTCAGAAAACTTTAATACTGTAATAGTGGTATGTAAATCACTTATGTATTTAGTGAAGGTAAAAGACAAAACTATTGAGAATAATAATAGGTACAATAATTTATTAAGAGATATACAATATAAAAATGTAAATCATGACATTAAAAATATAAAATGTGCTGGGTGGAAAAGTGTAGAGTGTTTTATATGATCAAAGTTAAGTTGTTAGCAGCTTGAAATAGCCTGTTAAAACATAAGATGTTTTTATAAATCTCATGGGAACCACAAAGCAAAAACCTACAGTAGATACCCAAAAGATAAAAAGTAAGGAATCAAAGCATACCACTAGAGAAAATCACTTAATAACAGAGAAAAACAGCATGACATGAAGGAACAAAAGATCTATAAACAACCAGAAAACAATTAATAAAATGACAGTAATAAGTTCTTGCATATCAATAATTACCTCAAACGTAAATACGTTAGATTTTCCAATTAAAATAGAAGTGATTTATTATGTTCTCATTATTCAAAAGTTTATTGAAGTTGGCCGTGGAGGTGCAGGCCTGCAGTCCAAGCTATTCAGATGAGATGCAGGAGGATTGCTTGAGCCCAGGAATTAGAGACTAGACTGGGCAACATAGCGAGACCCCATCTCAAGAAAAAGAAAAAGATACAGAGTGGCTGAGTGGATAAAAAACAATAGCAACTATATGCTGCCTACAAGAAAGACTTATTTTATCTTGTGGGAACACATACAAACTGAAAGTGAAAGGATGAAAAAAGATATGCCACACAAATGAAAACTAAAATAGAACAAGAGTACCTATACTTAAATTAGATAGAAGCCATTGAAGATAATTATTTTAAAAGTTATATTAGATATCTTCACCTAAGCTTAATTTTTAATATTACATGGACTAAAAATGCTTACTTTAAAAAGTGCATACTCAAGATAAGAATAAATGTAATTAGAAACATGTAAGAAACAACACAATGAATTGTTACAAATTTATCTCTATAACATATAGTATCACCTCTGAATTCTTTTTGAGATTGTTTTAGAATATATGATTTATCTAACTTTGGCCCTAACATCAGCAATGTAGAGAAGCTAACTAAAATGCACTTTAGGACTTCTCTTGTTTCAGGATTAACTACTATGTGCAAACTAAGCATAGTGGTAGAATCTTGAACTTCCCATCCATTAAAATCTTTAATAAGTAAATACAGGAAGCAGAGCAAGACAGCAGAATAGAAAGCTCCACCGATTATCCCCCCACCCAACAAGGACAGCAAGTTAACAACTATCTACACAGAAAAAAATACCTTCACAAGAACCATAAATCAGGTGACCACTCAAAGTACCCAATTTTAACTTCAGATCGCTGAAAGCAGCACCTAAGACATAGAAAAAAAAAGGTCCTGAATAGCTGATGCCACCCCTCCCCCACCCCTGTAGCTGCAGCCTGCTGCAGAGAGCATTTCTGGGTGCTGGAAGGGAGAACACAACAATTGCCTCACAACAATTGTGAGGCAATGAACTTGGTGCTGTCCTGTTAGAACAGAAAGGAAAACCAGAACAAACCCAGCTGATGCCCAACCAGGGAAGGAGCATTTAAACCAGCCCTAACCAGAAAGGAGTTGCTGATCCCAGTGGTTCCAACTTGAGTGCCTTCAAACCTTACCTCTGAGGGCCAAAGTGCTCTCAGTCTCTAAGTCAACTTGAAAGGCAGTCTAGGCCATAAACACTGCAACTCATAGGTGAGTCCTAGGGCTGAACTAGGCCCAGAAACAGTGGACTGGGGTTTGGGGCACAGGACATAATGAGACACCAGCTGGGGCAGCCAAAGAAGGACTGAAATCACCCTTCCCTTAATCCCAGGCTGTATAGTTTGAGGCTCCAAAAGAGATCTCTCCCTTCTGCTTGAGGAGAGGAGAGGGAAGGGAGGCGATGACTGTGTCTTGCATCTTGGTTACCAGCTCAGCCACAGCAGGATAGGGCACCAGTCATGAGTCCCTGGTTCCAGGCCCTAGCTCCCAGATGACATTTCAAGACACCCTGAGCCAGAAGAGTATTCCCTGCCTTGAAGAAAAGGGCTCAATCCTTACAGCATTCATCATCTGCTAACTGAAGAGCTCTTGGGCCCTGAATAACCAGCAGTGATGCCCAGGAACCACCTCGAGGGTCTTGCTGAGCCTCTGAGGCTTGCTGGCTGCCGGTGAGCCTCAGCAAATTTCCGCTGTGGTGCTATGGGGCAAAACTCCTGCTTTAGAAAAGCAGAGGTAAAAGTAAAGGGGACTTTGTCTTGCCCCTTAGGTACCAACACCACCATAGGGAGGTAGAGCATCAAGTGGGTTCCTGGGGTCCCTGATTCTAGAGCTGACTGTTGGCTAGCATTTATGGAACTGCCCTGGGCCAGAGGGGTGCTCACAGCACTGAAAAGTGAGTGCTACACCAGTCAACATTCACCACAAGTGGACTTAAAAGCCCCTGCACCTTGAGGGTACTCCAGTGGTATTCTGGCAGTACACCTTGCCTTGTAGCCAGGGGAGGCAGTGGCTAAGAGGTGAGGCTACTCTGACTTTGGAAAGTGAAGGGAAGGATAAGAAGGGCTGAGACTTGTGGTTTGAGTACCAGCTCAGCTGCAATGCAATAGAATACCAGGTACACTTCTAAGGTTTTTTAACTCTAGTCTCTGACCACCAGACAACACTTCTAGACTCACCCAGAGATTGGGGAACCTCGCCATCCTGAAGGGAAGAACACAGGCCTGGCTGGCTTTGCTACCTGTGGATTGTAGAATCCCAGGACCTTGAGAAAACATAGGCAGTAGTAAGGGAGTGGTTACAATGGGCCTTAGGCAAGACTCAGCACTGCTCTGGCTTCAGGTGTGACCCAGCACAGTCACAATGGTGGTGGCCACAGGGATGCCTGTGTCACTCCATACCCAGATTTAGGTGACTCAGAACAGAGAGAGACTCTTTATGCTTTGGAGAAAGTAAGGGAAGAGAAAAAGAGTCTCTGCCTGGTCGTATATAGAATTCTCCCAAATCATGTTCATGACTATCAGGGCAGCATCTCTGTGAGTCTGGGAGAACCACAGCATTATTGGGCCTGGGGTGCCCCATAAAGAAGACACAGTTTAGAGCACAACACCCAGGTCCTTTCAAATAGCTGGAAAGCCTTCCCAAGAAGGACAGCTACAAATAAGCCTAGACAGTGAAGGCTACGTTAAATACTTAACTCTTCAATGCCCAGACACGAAAGAATATCTACTAGCATCAATACCATCCAGAAAAACATGACCTTACCGAATAAACTTGAAAAGGCACCAGGGACCAATCCTGGAGAAACAGAGACGTGTACTTTCACAGAGAGAATTCAAAATAGCTGTGTTGAGGAAACTCAAAGAAATTCAACATAACAGAGAGGAGGACTTCAGAATTGTATCAGATAAATTTAACAAAGAGATTGAAATAATTAAAAAGAACCAGGTGGAAATACTGGAGCTGAAAAATGCAACTGGCATGCTGAAAAATGAATCAGTCTTTTAATATCAGAATAGACAAAACAAAAGAATTAGTGAGCTTGAAGATAGGCCACTTGAAAATACACAGAGAAGACAAAAGAAAAAAGAATAAAAAATAATGATGCACACCTACAGGATCTAGAAAATAGATTGAAAAAGGAATCTAAGAGTTGTTGGCCTCAAAGAGGAGGTAAAGAAAGAAATAAGGGTAGAAAGTTTATTCAAAGGGATAATAATGAGAACTTCTGAAACCTAGAGAAATATATTAATATCCAAGTACAAGAACATTATAGAACACCAAGCAGATTTAACTCAAAGAAGACTACCCCAAGGCATTTAATAATCAAGTCTCCAAATGTCAAGAATAAAACATCCTAAAAGCAGCAAGAGAAAAGAAACAAATAACATACAATGGAGCAGAAATACGCTGGGCAGCAGACTTTTCACTGCAAACCACTTTACAGGATAGAAGGGAGTGGCGTCATGTATTTAAAGTGCTAAAGAAAAAAAAACCCTTTTACCTTAGAATGGTATATTCAGTGAAAATATCCTTTAAACATGAAGGAGAAGTACTTTCCAAGACAAACAAAAGCTGAGGGATATCATCAACACCAGACCTGTGCTAAAAGAAATGCTAAAGGGAGTACTTCAACCAGAAAGAAAGGGACATTAATGAGCAATAAATAATCACCTGAAGGTACAAAACTCACTAGTAATAGTACACAGAAAAACACAGAATATTATAATACTGTAACTGAGGTATATAAACTACTCTTATCCTAAGTAGAAAGACTAAATAATGAACCAATCAAAAAGAAGAACTACAACTTTTTAAGACATAGTACAACAGTAAGACGTAAGTAGAAACAATAAAAAGTTAAAAAGAGGGGGGATTAAGTTGGGGCAAGTTTTTATTAGTTTTCTTTTTGCTTGTTTATGTAAATAGTGTTAAGTTGTTATCAGGTTAAAATAATGGGTTATAAGAAGATATCTGCAAGCCTCATGGGAACCTCAAACCAAAAAACATACAATGGACACACTAAAAATAAAATGCAAAAAACTAAATCATATTACCAGATAAAATAATCTTCACTAGAGGAAGACAGAAATGAAAGAAAGAAGGAAGAGAAAGCCACAAAACCACCAGGAAACAAAAAATCAAAATAGAAGTACTAAGTCCTTACTTATCAATAACACTGAATGTAAACTTCCCAATCAAGACACTGACTAACTGAATAGATGAAAAACCAAGACCCATTGATCTGTTGCCTAGAAGAAACACACTTCACCTATAAAGACACACAGACTGAAAATGAAAGGATAGAAATAGACATTCCATGCCAAAGAAACCAAAACAGAACAGGAGTCACTATACTTATATCAAACAAAATAGATTTAAATACCAAAACTGTAAAAAGAGACAAAGAAGGTCACTATGTGATGATAAAAGGGTCAGTTCAGCCAGAGGACAAAATAATTTTAAATAGATATGCACCCAACACTGCAGTGCCCAGATATATAAAGCAAATATTACTCAAGTAAAAGAGAGATGTACACCCCAATACAATAACAACTGGAGACTTCAACACTGCACTTTGAGCATTAGAAATATCTTCCAGGCAGAAAGCCAACAAAGAAACAGCAGACTTAATCGGCACTACAGACCAAATGGATCTAATAGACATTTACAGAACATGTCCTGCAACAACTGCATAATACACATTCTTTTCCCCAGCACATAGGTCTTTCTCAAGAATAGGCCATATTTTAGGTCACAAAACAACTCTGAAAACATTAAAAAAAAAAAACTGAAATAATATCAAGCATCTTCTAGAGTCACAATGGAATAAAACTGGAAATCAGTAGGAATTTAGAAAACTATATGAATACATGGAAATCAAACAATATGCTTCTGAATAACCGGTGGTTCAATGAAGAAATTAAAAAGGATACTGAAAAATTTCTTGAAACAAGTGATAAGAGAAATACAACATGCTAAAACTTATGGAATACAGCAAAAGCAGTACTCAGAGGGAAGGTGATATCTGTAAGTATCTACATCAAAAAAGAGGAAAAACTTCAAATAAATAATTGAATGATGCATCTTAAGGAATTAGAAAAGAAAGAGCAAATCAAACCCATAATTAATAGAACAAAAGAAATAATACCAAGCAAAATTAAATGAAATTGAAATAAAAAATACAACATGAAAGATCAATGAAACAAAAAGCTGTTTTTTTTTGAAAAGTTAAAAAAAATTGACAAACTGTTAGCCAGACTAACTAAGGAAAAAAGCAAGAAGATCCAAATCAAATCAGAAATGAAAAAGGAGACATTACAACTGATACTGCAGAAATTCAAAGGATCATTAGTGGCTACTATGAGCAACTATATGCCAGTAATTTGGAAAATCTAGAAGAAATGGACAAATTCCTAAAGAGATACAGCCTACTGACATTAAACCAGGAAGAAATCCAAAACCTGAACAGGCCAATAACAAGTAATGAATTTGAAGCCATAATAAAAAACATTCCCAGTAAAGAAAAGCCCGGGACCTAATGGCTTCATTGCTGAATTCTAACAAACATTTAAAGAACTAATACAAATCTTACTAAAACTATTCTGAAAAATAGAGGAGGCAGGAGTACTTCCAAACTCATTCTATGAGGCCAGTACTACCCTGATACCAAAACCAGACAAAGACAGATCCAAAACAGAAAACTACAGGCCAAAATCTCTGATGAATATTGATGCAAAAATCCTCAACAAAATACTAGAAAACAGAATTCAACACTAAATTAGATCATTCATCGTGACCTGGTAGGATTTTTTCCCTGGGATGCAAGGATGATTCAACATATATAAATCAAACAATGGGATATATCACATTAATAGAATAAAGGATAAAAACTATATGATCATTTCAAATTGATGTTGACAAAGCATTTGATATAATTCAACATTCCTTCATGATAAAAACCCTCACAAAACTGGGAATAGAAGGAACATACTTCAACATAATAAAAGCCATACACAACAGATCCACAGCTAGTATCACAATGAATGGAGAAAAACTGAAAGCTTTTCCTCTAACATCTAGAACATGACAAGGATGCCCAGTGTCAAAAGTGTTATTCAACATAGTACCAGAAGTCCTAGCTAGAGCAATCAGACAAAAACAAAAACAAACAACAACAACAAAAAGATATAAAGGCATCCAAATTGGAAAGGAAGAAGTCAAATTATCCTTGTTTGCAGATGATGATATGATCTTATATTTGGGAAAACCTATAAACTCCACAAGAAAACTATTAGAACTGATAAAAACCAGTAAAATTTCAGGAAACAAAATCAACACACAAAAAGGACCAGCATTTCTATGTGCCAACAATGAACAATCTGAAAAAGAAATAAAAAAGTAATTCAAGTTCTCGCTTTGGCAGCATATATACTAAAATTGGAATGATACAGAGAAGATAGCATGGCCCCTGAACAAGGATGATATGCAAATTCACGAAGCATTTCATAGTTTTCATCCTATGCCAGTCAGAATGATGATTATTAAAAAGTCAGGAAACAATAAATGCTGGCGAGGCTGTGGAGAAATTGGAACACTATTACACTGTTGGTGGGAATGTAAATTAGTTCAGCTATTGTGGAAGACAGTGTAGTGATTCCTCAAGGATCTAGAATGAGAAATACCATTTGAGCCAGAAATTCCATTACTGGATATATACCCAAAGGATTATAAATCATTCTACTGTAAAGACACATGTGTGTATATATTTATTGCAGCACTATTTGCAATAACAAAGATAGAATCAACCCAAATGCCCATCAGTGATAAACTGGATAAAGAAAATGTGGTACATATACACTGTGGAATACTATACAGTCATAAAAAGGAATGAGATCATGTTCTGCTGGGACATGGATGAAGCTGGAAGCCATCATCCTCAGCAAACTAATAAAGGAACAGAAAACCAAACACCACATGTTCTCAGTCATAAGTGGGAGTTGAATAATGAGAATACATGGACACAGGGAGGGGAACAATGCACACTGGGGCCTGTTGGGGGGCAGGAGTGAAAGAAGGGAGAGCATTAGGATAAATAGCTAATGCATGCAGGGCTTAAAACTTAGATGATGGGTTGACAAGTCCAGCAAACCACCATGGCACACATATACCTATGTGACAAACCTACATGTTCTGTACTTGTATTTTGGAACTTAAAGTAAAATAAAAAAAATTTAAAAAGTAATCCAACTTACAATAGCCACACATAAAATTAAATACCTATGCATTAACTTAAGCAAACAAATGCAAGATCTGTATAATGAAAACTGTAAAACACTGATGAACAATATTAAAGAGGACACCAAAAAATCGAAAAATCTTCCATGTTCATGGATTGGAAGAATAAACATTGTTAAAATGTCCACAGGACCCAAAGCAATCTACAGATTAAAAGCAATCCCTATCAAAATGCCAATGACAATCTTCACATAAATAGAAAAAAAAATCCCCAAATTTATATGGAACCACAAAAGACCCAGAATAGCCAAAGTTATCCTAAGTAAAAAGAAAAAAACTGGAGGAACTGTTCCTTCATTCCCTGACTTCAAATTGTACTACAGAGCTATAGTAACCAAAACAGCATGGTACTGGCATAAAAGCAGACATATAGACCAATGGACAGAACAGAGAACCCAGAAACAAATCCACAAACCTACAATGACCTCATTATTGAGAAAGGTGCCAAGAACATAATCTGGGGAAAAGACAATCTCATCAATAAATGGTGCTGGGAAAATTGGATGTCCATATGCAGAAAGATGCAGCTAGACCCCTATCTCCTCTATATACACAAATCAAATCAAATGACATTAAAGACTTAAATGTAAAACCTCAAACCATAAAAATACTACAAGAAAACATTGAGGAAAATCTCCAGGACATTGGTCTTGGCAAAACTTTCTTGAGCAACACCCCACAAGCAATGTAAAAATGGACAAATGGGATCATATCAAGTTAAAAAGCTTCTGCGCAGCAACTGATATACTCAACAAAGTAAAGAGACAGTTCACAGAATGGGGGAAAATATTTTCAAACCACTCATCCGACAAAGGATTAATAGCCAGAATATATAAGGAACTCAAAGAACTCCACCAGAAAAAAATATCCAATAATCCAATCAAAACATCGGCAAAAGATTTGCATAGACAGTACTCAAAAGAAGACATACAAATGGCAAACACGTATCTGAAAAGGTGTTCAACATAATTAATCATCAGTGAAATGCAAATCAAAATTACAATGAAATAACATCTCACCCCCAGTTAAAATGGCTTATAACTAAAAGATAGGCAATAGCAAATGCTAACGAGGATGTGGAGAAAAGGGAATCCTCATATACTGTTGGTAGGAATGTAAGTTAGTACAACTACTAAGAAGACCAGTTTAGAGGTGCCTCAAAAAAACTAAAAATTGAGATACCATATAATTCAGCAATCCCACTGCTGGTTATTACCCCAAAGAAAGGAAATCAGTATATCAAAGAGATATCTGCACAACTATATTTGCTGCAGCACTGTTGATAGCTAAGATTTGGAAGCAACCTAAGTGTCCACCAACAGATGAATGGATAAAGAAAATGTGGTACATATACACAATGTAGTACTATTCATCCATAAAAAGGATGAGATTCATTCATTTGCAACATCATGAATGGAACTGGAGATTATGTTAAGTGAAATAAACCAGGCACAGAAAGACAAATATAGCATAATCTCACTTATTTGTGGGATCTAAAACTCAAAATAACTGAACTCATGGACATAGAGAGTAGACAGATGATTACCAGATGCTGGGAATGGTAGTGGGGGGTTGGCAGGGAGGTAGAGATGGTTAATGGTACAAAATAAATAGAATGAATAAGCCCTAGTATTTGATAGCACGACGAGGTGCCTATAGTCAGTAATAACCATATATTTTTAAATTACATAAAGAGTAGATTGCTTAAAATTCAATGGATAAATTAGGGGATGGATACCCCATTCTTCATGTTGTGGTTATTTCACACTGCATGCCTATAACAAAACATCCCATGTACCCTACAAATATATACACATGCTATGTACCCACAAAAAGTAAAAATTAAAAAGAATAGGTGAATATTCATTTGATTACAATATAACTTATTATAGAAGAACCATTTCTTTTAAAGAAACAAAAGGAAATTATTAATTTAAAGGTTCAAGAATTCCTAAAATTTAACACTTATTTCTCTCTCAGATCAACAACACTTATTTCTCTCCCTTAATTCCAGACTTCTCCACTATTAACAGTCAAAGTTTGAAACTCACACTCAAGTTAATAACTACCAGTGCTGTTTCTTTTTAAACACACGCTTTCATGACTGGTGCTTTAGATCATTTCCATGAAGCCTATGAAGTTACTAGTGTTCCTGTAACTTTTTCTTTAGAATGGCATTGCCTAGACTTACTTCGACTCATTTCCTCAAACAAGTTCTTGGTCTCTTTCTCTCTCTCTCTTTTTTAATCAAGTAGCATAATATTTCCAGGATTAAAATCTCAGTCATTCTTCTCCCCAAAAAATTATTGACTCATATAAGTTCTAGCTTATAACATTTTTCAGTATTTATCTCTTCCTGCTCACTCATAACGCTACCTAGTTCAGGCCCCCAGTGTCTTGGGTATCATATAGATTTATGTATTGAGCTTAGTTTCAAAGTATTATGGTAGATATTTTTGAGAGGTAAGAAAGAACAGTTAATGAGGACCTCTGTATATAGATTATCCCTTTAGCACTTAAGACAAATGTGTAAGGTAAGTGGCACATTTGTCTAAATATTTGAAAATTTTGAAGGATCCAGTGAAATCAAAATAACTTGTCACATGTCATTTGGTTTAGCTGGAACTTAACTTTGCATTATCTTGACTCTTTTCATTATGCATACATAACTGTTCCACATGTTGGAAATGGCAAACTAAGTGACGCAATTCCTAATGTCATGAAATTGACAATTTAGTAAGGAATATGAGATGTGTATATTAAGAACAATGATCCTAAGAGCAAAATGGTCTAAGTTTTATAAGACATAAGAAGGTACAGTGTGCTCCTTCTGAGAAATTTGGGAAAAAAAGTCTCTAGAGTAGAACAGATTTTGAGCTAAGCTTTAAAAGACGTGTAAAATTCAAATAAAAATAGTGGAATAAAAGTATTTTAGGGGAGGCAAGAGTATGAAGAACAATAATGGAAAACTTAGAATAAAAACAAATCATGATGGGCTTCACAAGGGCATAAGGACTTAATTCTGAATTCAACGGGGGGAAAGGAATCAGGCTTGGACCAAAAGAGGGGCAGTGGGCAGTGAATGGAAGATAAGAAAAGAAGAGGTATATCAAAACTAGAAGAGTATTAAAGCTTGAGTTTAGAACGTGCTACGAATGTAATAATCCTTTAGATCTATTACATCTTTTTTTGAGACAAAGTCTTACTCTTTACCTGGGTTGGAGTACAGTGGTGCAATCATGGCTCACTGCAGCCTCCATCTCCAGGGCTAAGTGATTCTCCAACCTCAGCCTCCCAAGTAGCTGGGACTACAGGTACACACCACCATGCTCAGCTAATTTTTGTATTTTTTGTAGAGAAGGGGTTTCACCATGTTGCCCAGGCTGGTCTCAAACTCCTAGGCTGAAGTGATCTGCCTGCCTCTGTCACTGTCTCCCAATGTACTGGGACTAAAGGTGTGAGCTACTCTACCCGGCCTAGATTTATTACATTTAAGCTTAAGTAATATTGTTCCTGATGCAAGAGATGGGGCTTTGACTTTAGATCCAATACATTCATCTACAATTGTCAATGACAAATTCTCTTCATGGGTGTAAGAAAATAAATGTGTTGATATTCTGATTTCAGTGAATTGAAAATTAAAATACATGAAAATATGA
>NW_016108127.1:117016-118786 GCF_001604975.1 Cebus imitator
AAGGAGAAAATAAGGAAAAAAAAAGAAAAATTAAAATGTACTTAAAAGGATTTATCCCAATTTCTTCTAAATAGCATGCTTTTCTAATTCAGTCAAATGGTTTATATCTACTCAAATATTCAGGAACAAATCCTGATGTGAAAATACTTCTTAATCCGGGTTTTATATCAAATTCACACATGCAGCTTTTCGAAATCATACATGCTAAATTAAAATCAGAGTATCTGTGGGTGCTTCAATTCAACCATAAGTGATTGTGATGATCAGTTATGATGAGAATTGTTGCCTTATGGGACAGTCTCAGAATCCTACACACAATGGCTGTCCAATATCTATTTGGTGACTAAGTTGATTGATATAAAACTCTTGTCATTTAGAATGGTACTTATCAAGCTAAATTATGCTTTAGTCTAACCTGAAGAGATTTTTTCATAAAAGAAAGGAAGACTATATAAATGTACATCTTTTTGCACTACTTTAAATCTACTTAAATCTCCAAAGTTCAGGCTGAATAATCTCGGCTTTTAGCCTATATTTGGCTGTAATCTCTTAGCCAAACTGGTCATTTGGTTCAACCTTCCACCATGGTTGTTTTCAAGCCTGGCTGCACATCAGAATCACCAGTTAAAACATACCAGTGACCAGGATCCACTCCAGATTAATTAATCCAGAATCTCTGAGAGTGGTTCCCAGTCATATTTTACTATTTGTTTGTTTTGTTTATTAAAGTTTCCCAGGTGATTCTGTTGCATAGAGAGGGTTATAGCCTCGCTATGGTTCTGGGAGTCAAAAAATCATGTCTCAAATGGTGGAGGTTGGGGGCCAGGTGGATCTAAAGAAACATTTAGCATCTCTTGTGAATCAGACATATGTTTCTTACATATGTCAAGCCTGGAGATGAAGTCTCTTTTTAAGGCTAGCCTTGCCTGTAATCCCAGCACTGTGGGAGGCTTTCCTTCCCTCTCTGCCCGTTTTGTGAATTAATCCCAGTATGTCATAATTTCTAATACTTTTATTAGTTTGCCGAAACCCCTGCCACTCATAACATATAACCTAAACACAATTACTTTAATACTGTAATAATAACAAACAAGTAAAATGGGACCACCTTATTTTTTAAATTGTGTTAAAAAACCATGTAAAATTTACTATCTCAACCATTTTAAGTGCACAGTTCAGTAGTATTAAGTATATTTAAGTCATTTTGAATATTTATCCTCTATTAATGTAGCCTACAATAGCTTCACCATTTTTTGGTGGTCATATCATACTGTTGAGTCACGCTTAGCTAACTTTCTGTTAAAATACACAGTTCTTTTTGATCTGGAGCTGGTTAAACTGTGTCCTTCAATGATACAGTTATATAGATAGAATTTTTTCTGGATCCCAAAACAGATCCAATATATACTTATACTTTTGAATTTAAGTTTTATCTTGTTAGACTCAACCAACCATTGCCAGCCTTTCAAGATCTTTTTGGATCTTCTAGAATCTGCCACCAGGAGGCTCATGGAAGGTAGGTTTCCACTGAGAACAAATTTATAAAATGGGTGTTGTTTTCCAGAGACTACTGTATACTGCCAAATTCTCCTCAGGTTGCATTTACCCTAAATTGTACATGAATTTGATGATCTCTACTTTCTAAAAGTGATACCAAAGGCTTGGAGAGGTTAAGCAGTTTGCCCGAAGTCACAAGCTGATAAGTGTCAGAGCCAGGATTCAGATCTAAGTCTGCCTAAGATTTCCCTGAGAGCATTCTCTTAAAAGGCT
>NW_016108127.1:118816-138248 GCF_001604975.1 Cebus imitator
TTTTTTTTGAGATGGAGTCTTGCTCTGTCACCTAGGCTGGAGTGCAGTGGCATGATCTTGGCTCACTGCAACCTCCGCCTCCCGGGTTCAAGTGATTCTCCTGCCTCAGCTCCCAAGTAGATTAGACTACAAGCGTGCACCACCACACCCAGCTAATTTTTGTATTTTTAGTAGAGATAGGGTTTCATTATGTTGGCCAAGCTAGTCTTAAACTCCTGACCTCAGGTGATCTGCCTGTCTCGGCCTCCCACAGTGCTGGGATTACAGGCAAGGCTAGTCTTAAAAAGAGACTTCATCTCCAGGCTTGACATATGTAAGAAACATATGTCTGATTCACAAGAGATGCTAAATGTTTCTTTAGATCCACCTGGCCCCCAACCCCCACCATTTGAGACATGATTTTTTGACTCCCAGAAAAAAAAATGGCCAATAGCCAATTCTGAAAGTGGGAGAGGAAACTGGTGACAATGCAGATGTTTTTCAGCCTGTTTCAGGGTGACAGCTTAGAGGGAAGGCTGGCCTTTGGGAACAGATGTTAAATTAGAGGATACATGAGCAGATGATGTTGATTGTGAGGAAGATGACTGGGGTAGGAACTAATGTTTACTGAAAACTCACTATCTGCCAGTAATAAAAGTGTTCTGGCAAAGAACTGGGACTTAGGAGCTGATTCTAGTAGAAATGGGAACCAAGAGATAGCTGAAGAAACTTAGGGGCATCTTCCTCTCTTTTCTTTTCTTTATACTTTTAACATGTCTTTTTTTCTTCCTTAACTGATTAGAATATGAAATAAATATATTTTTATTGGTTGGTTAAGTGTGGGTTTATACGGATTCTTTATTCCAAAAGTAGTAAGTTGTAAAAAGCATTAGGATGAGAGAGACTGCATTGGTTTTCACCTTGCTATTAACTAGCTGTATGACTAAGAACATATCACAGCCTTTCAGATTTCTGTTTCTGACATTTCTTTTCTACCTGACTTTATATGGGTTGATGATTATCAATGAAAAAATATATTTTAGATTGGAATACATACAGAAGCAAAATTTTGGTGGAGTATTTATAGAGGACCCAAATAGCTTAGCTACTTCCAAATACAAAGACTGTCAGGAAGCACATATGATTATTTAAAGTGTCAAGCAGCTATACAGTTAATGCAAACATTTAAGGGCCTAAAAAAATTAAAAGGTCCTAATATTTCTTCTCCTACTCCTCCATTATCTTTATTTTCTTGTCTATGTCCTAACCCTAAAGTTCATTCCCTCCAAAATATTACTTTGCAAAAATCCATGAGGCATTTCTATTACCAAATGTAATATTTTAACAACTGCAGCTAGAGTTAAAAAGAATTTTTGCAAAATTAATATATTGGTTATGATTTAGGTATAATAATTCAGTTTTCCCTAATGATAAATGTACAAAATTCATGGCAGATGGTCTTTTATCTTTCAATCTAATTAAGTAAGAAATTAGGAAAGCTAGGGTTAAAAATATAAACAGATTACACATTAGAATATCAAATGACAACACACTGAATGTGGTGAAGCATGATTTCAAGTCTCATCTCGAAAAAATATACTTCTTTGAACATGGTATGGTAAATACTTCCTGGTTAATTTTAGGAATATCATTTCAATATTTCTAGTCTAGAATTTTTCAACTGTTCTTCATTCCCTGGCACATTTGAATTTTTTATGCTACTATAAACTTGGAAAAGAGATACAGATAGAGAAGCAAGATTTTTTTTTTTTTTTTTTTTTGAGATGAAGTATTACTCTGCCACCCAGGCTGGAGTGCAGTGGTTCAATCTTGGCTCACTGCAACCTCTGCCTCCCAAGTTCAAGTGATTCTCCTGCCTCAGCCTCCTGAGTAGCTGGGATTACAAGCATGTGCCACTGTGCCCTGCTAATTTTTGTATTTTTAGTAGAGATGGGTTTTCACCATGTTGGTCAGGCTGGTCTCAAACTCCTGACCTCAAGTTATCCACCCACCTTGGCCTCCTAAAGTGCTGGGATTACAGGTGTGAGCCACCACACTTGGCCAAGGAGCAAGATTTTATAATCAGAATCAAAGTCTAGTTTAGTGAAACTTGGTATTGAGATCTTAATGACACAAAGGCATGCTTTCAAATATGAACTAAAATATACTGTCTTTAAAATATACAGGAATTCCCAATGCTGACATCATTTATTTCCATTTTAATATGAAAAAAAAAAGCAATGGGGAGTAAGAAAATACTATCCAGAACTAGGTTCAAAATGGGAAGACAACCTAAATCTGATAATGAAGTAAGGGCTTAAAAATAATACTATATGGAAAAGATAAGATAAAACCAATGTTTATTAGATGGTCCCATTTATACTCAGGGTATAAGAGGGTAAAATTGCTTTGCAATGCTGTGCTTTGTGGTAATAAGAAACTATTTCTTCAAGTTGCCAACTGTTAACAAATTCAGCATAACTTTAAATACATATTACTTTCCAGAAATTAAATACATCAGAAAGTTCTTCAGAGTGGAGAAATGTGGTCATATAACAAAACTATGACCTACATGTACAAAGTTTCAATTTGGGATGATAAAATTTAAGTTCTGGAGATGGACAGTGGTGAAGCTTGCTTGACAACGTAAATGTACTTGATGTCACTGAATTTCACACTTAAAATGGCAAAGTTTACGGTGTGCATATTTTACCACAATAAAACATAAAATAAAATTTTGAAAAAAATAAAAGATAAAAGCATCTGAATCACTGCATGAAGGATAGGTGCCCTGTAGAGTCAACTTGTTGCTCAGAGGAATATGCATGAGCAAGTGATAGTTGTTTTGCTACCATGACATAAGCAATTCACTTTTGAGTAATATTTACGATGATTATTTGAAATGAAAGAGTAGTTTTTGTGACAAATTATAAATGGGATCTGATCTGAGAGTTCATGTATTCCATGTAATGTATTTAATTACATTGAAGTGTGGCTTCAGCATTTGGTGGGAGAATGAATAAACTCCAATTTTCTATAAATAAGAGTGTTTTACCACTTCATTTCCCTCTTACAAGAAATGTTTTCATGACCTAAGAAAATAAAACTTTCAGAATAATTTGTAATGGGGAGAAAATCTATTACCTATAGCACTGGGATGTAAGAAAAAAATATTTAAGATTCTGAGTTGGTCAAATGGATTCAAGTCCCATCTTTACCCACAACTATATAGACTTGAGCAAATTAATCACTATGGACCTTTTTTTATTTCACCTAAAAGGTACAGAAATACAATGTGTAATTTTTAATTCTAGGATTTGTGAATATTAAATAATTTCTAAAATGTTCAATACATGTAGGCACTTGATAAAGTATGCTTGTTCACCAATCCAGAAGCTTTGAACTTTTTACTTAATATTATACATACTCATTTTATTTAGACCAGAGTTATTTTAAAGATCATCTAGTTCAGGGTTTCTCAAACTCGGCACTATTGTCACTTTGGGCTGGATAATTCGTTGCTGTAAGCAGCCTGTCCTATGAATTGTATGATATTTGGCAGCATCTCTGGCCTCTGCCAATCAAACTAGCATTCCATAGTTTGACAACCAAAAATATCTCCAGACAATGTCAAATATCTCCTGTGAGGTAAAACTGGCTCCAGTTTAGAACCAATCTAGTCTAATGTCCTCATTTCATAAATGAGGAAGCTAAGGCCCAGAGAGGTAATAGAAATTAAGTAATTGAGAGAGGTAAAATGTAAATCATATGATTCTAGACTCAGGAGGATCTGGTCTATTGAAAAATTCTAGTAGTCTGGGAAGAGACGATAGTAATAGCACAGGGATGTTCTTAAGTCAGTAAAATACAACTAGGAGTACTAATAGCTCACATTCTATGGACTTCGGCATTACTAAAATCCCTTATGTTGATCTAAAATACTCAATTCAGTTTGTACCAGAATATCTGCCTTCAATGATATAAAAAGCAAAGAGATTGACTTGACAGAACCCTACCTTTTAGCTACTTTTGTTGGCTTGGGCCTACTCCAAATAGCATCACTATTATGTGAAAGTAAAGTAACATTAAGTTCTGCATTCAAAAGTGCAGCTAAGTGTGAAATCCAATTGTCATATTTGAAACTTACTCCTAATTAATGCTACTACATAACAACAGGCAATTTAAGATGAAATGCATTTTTATGACAAAAATATAACATTTATGGCTTGAGTCAGAATAATGAATTTGGTCCACCCTTACTTACGGAATTATAAACCATGCAGGATCTCAGAGGAAAGGAACGAGAAAATTACTCTATTTCTTCAGTTCCAGGCAAGATAATTTTCTGCTCATTCCAATTAAATGTTTTTGTTAACCCCCAAGTTTAAGCTATTTAAATTAGGTGACTCAATTTTATATATAACTGGCTATATTTAATAAAATGAATCTCACTTGCATTTGTTAAATGACAATTAGGCTGAGTTGTATAATACCCCAAGTTTCCTCCTCAGGATAACCCATCAAATGTTTATGGGAAAAACTTGTTATTAGATGTTTTAATGCTTTGCTGAAGTGGGAAGTTCACAGTCGGATTGATCTTGATACAAAACCACCTACCATTGTAAAGGATTCGTTGTATATCCCATTTTAATAAAGTGACAAAAATGGAGCAAACTTCAGGACTGGATCCAATACTATAAACATAAATCTCATTTTTAGTCATAGATTTAAAGTCGGGCATTAAAAAATCTGAGAAATAATCATTTTAATTGTGCAAAGAGCACATGTGCTATATTCTCCATAATTATACTTTTAGACATAAATTCCCTCAAGAATTCTTGATTAAGTAGAATTTTTTTTTAAAACTGACTTGACCTTTGCAATCTCTTAATACCATCAGAATCTTGAAAAAGAATGAGCAGAGTACAGCAGTGAGTTATAGGAGACTGGGGAACTGAGTAAACCTACATAAGATGTTTTAACTCGTTTTGTCCCCTACAGGTCATACACTGTTTAAGGAGTTTTCATGAATAATAGCTGCGGTAGAAGTGAAGATCTGTACCTACCAGCATGATGAATACCCACAGTTATAATGCTATCTAGTGTCCTTAGTTTTTCAGTTTATAAAATCAATACCTGACTTATGAGTTTAGCCAGTGTTAACAATCACAAATTACAACAGAATTAACAAAATAATTGGGAGTACTAGTTACATGTTTAACATTTACATTTTCTTTATTTACACTAAGTCTTTGACCTTCATAATCATAAGCACTTTGTGGCTAGCCAGCTCAGGGGTCATACTTGTGAAATCAGAAACTGAATTAAGGCACTGTGTAAATCCATTAATACACTTGATCCCATGACAGCTACTTTGCATCAAAAAGCCACCAAATACATGGCATTCATTACAACAGGTTAGTAAATGTGAATGAATCTGCAAGACTGGTTTCCGATGGGAAAGAATCAGAGTTTTTATCCCAATCGATATGCAATAAATATAGTAGGGGGTACACTTAAGTTAGTATTTAAAACAAGTTTAGTTAGTATTTTCACACACTGAAATCTAATAGAGAGGGTCAGAAACAAACGAATAGTAATTTACCTCTCTCCAGACATCTCAACTTGCCAAATGCAGAGAATCAAAAAACTAATTCTGTAATAGTTTACTAACGATTCTTCCCTGACACCAAAGTTAGATTTGTAGTATAATTTGCTTCACTGTGCCTGTAGTATATAATATACTATGAGCTACATATTACAGATTTATAATAAACAATGAAATGGTCCTGTGGCTCAGGAGTCTGACTAGTAACATTTAAAACTGTATTCCCTCCCTTATTTATTTATTTTATAATTTTACTATCAATCACTATTACTGAGTTGTTTAGTATAGCTGTGTCTAATTTTTATTTATATCTTTAACACTAAGCATAATCCCTGGCACACACATATAGGGGTGTTCAATAAATGATTCCTGAATACATGAAAGATTACCCACTGTATTTTCTTATGGTGGACTTACTATCATTTGACTTGAAACTTTACTGAATAATATAGAGACAAAGGACAGTCTTGTTAGGTAATTGCTACACAAATGGATTAATAGCTAAAAAAAAAAAAAAAAAAAAAAAAAAACCAGAAGATTTTCCAATCTAAAACAGGATACATTTGATATATTTTTTTAAAAGGAATGGGTAAATAAGCAAGAATTTTTAATTTTCTTTTTTACTACGAATATATCAGAACATTATTCCTGGGTGAAAATTCACTTTTGAGCCATTAAACTTTTTTGAAAAATGAAATATGAAGTGTCCCACAAAATCTCATAATTCCCTTTACCATGAATTCTGAGTGTATATGTGTCTTTTGATATGGCATTTCTTTTCTTTGTTCTATTTCTATGTTTACTGCTCAGTGTCCCATTTGTAATCATTGAAAGCTTCTAATATTCCCTGTTTGCTAATTTCTAATTTCCACTGACATTGGTTCATTATCCACCCTAAGACAGATGAAATCCTCAAGAATATCAGCTACGGTTCAAAATGGATCAGCAAATACTTTTCCAAACCACTTTTAATGATCCTATAAGGAGTGGACTTGCAATAATTGAATCTTGACAATTCTTTGACATCTTTTAGAGCAATCTCTTAACTAGGACTTATACAAACAAGCAAAAGATACTGGCACACCACCAAGTAACATTTTCCTTTCTTCTCCTTTATCTGCCATAATAACTGACAACCATTTATGGCCTTCATAAATATCTAAACAAAAATTTTTGAGGCGTAATAGTGTTTTGAACAGTGCAATATATAAAATATTTGCCATTTGTTAAGTGAAAAGGTGAGAGAGTTTTAGTTTGGACTGAACAGTGAATGAAGGATATTTAGCTAAAATGAAATGGTAAGAGATAATTTTCAGGTTAACAATTATATTTCGTTTTTCATATGCTAGTAAATTGTCTCAACACTAACTCAACATAGATCTCATTACTCAATGAATGTCAGGTGATAACTATCAGACAAGGTTTGTTATGATTTATGAGTTATTGTACGAGCACACAATGGAAATGTCATTGAAAGAATATCAATCCAGAACTGCAAAATCATGGTTGATACTTTCACATCTGAAATCAACCCTCGGAGTGTGGGTAGTTCTATTCCCTTATTTCAAAAATGTCAAAACCCAAATCGAGGGGGCGGGGCCTGTTCAGGGCCACAAAGTCTAGTGAATTAATTGGCAGCTGAACCTATGTTAACTGCATCAGACTCCTATGCCAGGGTGCTCCTCATTTTACTGTCTAGCAATAATATAGATAAGGTATTGCTGCTACTTTATAAAATTAGCTCTCTGAAAGCCTTAAATATTTGCATATATTTAAAGATACTGCAAACAAACCAGTTACACCACCAGGAAAAAAGCCATTTTTTCCCCAGGAGATACTGGTCTTAAACCTTACTCTGAACAGACAATAATAGCCAAATTGAACTGTGATATTGATGCCTATAAAACTGTTCTTGCCTACTAGCTGGTTATGGACATAAAGTCTGATATAAAAATTAAAAATCCAGATTTCATGTTTTCATCCACTGAGGCTGACTGAAGACACTAGACTGTCTTTCAAAGGTTGCTTTTAGTAAGAGAGTTGATAAAACATTACAGTGTATTTCTAGCTTCCATATTTAATAAGTGGCATTTATGTAATGTGCCTATACAAATATTGTAAGGGATTTTTTTTCTACTTTGCCAGTCCTCCAAAGTGAAAGGTGTGAAAGGTTATGGGATAGCACACAGGGATATATGATGATTATTTTTATGGGAAATTTTTAATGGGGCATCTTTCTAAGAGAAAGGAACTTATGTTTCTCTATTTTGATGTCCACAATCTTTTACTTTGGAGGCAAGTTAGCAACATAAGGTAACACGGCAAATATAAGAAATTTACGATGGCAAAATGCTTTACTGGGATGCTCTGTTGTGGAATGGTCTCCATCAGCTAAGAACATTTCCCAAACTGCTTTAAAACACATTTCAATGGCAAATTTTACAGTTTGCTATTAGTAGGCTGTTTACAAGTATACAGAACTTTGTGTGAATACCGCTTATATTGATATAGTCAAGAAATATCTTTTATGTTAGGAGTAATATGTGTTGGTAGGTACAACAGAACTTATTAAAACCCAAACCACCTTAAAGATGGGCCTGTAAACCTTGCTTTACTAGGTCACATCCTCAAATAGCCAAAGAAAACTCTCCAAAGTGATTCCTGAAATCTGTGCTTTTGCCACACTCTCTTCTTCTCTTCTTTCCCCAGTAGAGTCCCTTCCATTAGACCTTACCTTCCTAAATCCGGCATAGCTTACTTTAAAGCTCAAGTATACACTTCTAACCTGCCCAAATTTCTAACATCACCTCTCTGTAAATATTCGACTTTGAGTTTCTACACTGCAGGACGTTGAATTTCACCAAAGGGGTTTACTCCCCTTTATTTCTTTGGCCTTTCCTCTTTTATCCCCCCCCCCTTTCTCCATCGGTCCCCCTTCCCTTATCCTTGACTCTCTTGGTCCACAGCACTTCTACCTTGCCTCCTCTCTCTTCAAAATCACACCTCAGCTTCCTATAGCACACTAAGGTGTCCTGGCTGGGAGAGAAATTATGTGGTATTTTTTTTCCCCTTCAACTCCTGCCTCTTGAGTACCTGCAATTCTTTTGCCTTGGGACCCCCATCCTTTACGAGTGGGAGAGGTAGGGAAGGCCCTCTCGGCTTCAGTCCATCTTGCACACTAGGGGCCAACACGGCGGGGCGGGGCGGGGCGAGTTTGGCCTTTACTGCGCCACGGCAGGTGGGGGGTGGGGCAGTGGCGAACCGCGCCCAGCCCGATCTCGGAGGGGTTGAAGAGAGGCAGCGAAGGAGATGGGGCCGCCCCCGCACCCCGGGACGGGAACTCACCTTCTCTGAGGCAAGGGCGGGTGTCTACTTTAAAACTACTGCCCCCCCTCCCCGCCGCCGCCATTGTGGAGCCGCCAAAGCCGCCGCCGCCGCCGTCGCTAAAGCCACCGGCAGGCGGGCAGGCAGGGGTGGAGGTGGCGGAGGAGGCAGGAACAATTACTGCCGCCGCCGCCGCCGCCGCCGCCGCCGCCGCGCAGGCGGTGTAGGAGGAAGAGGAGGCGGCAGAGACGGTAGCTTCCTGAGGGGAAGACTCCGCCGCCGGCGGGGTGACTGTGTTCGGCGCCGCCGCCATCGCAGCGAGGCGCGCGGACAATTGCACTTGCGTCTGGATTCCGTTAAGCTTCTTTAGCCCCGCCTTCCGTTAGCCCCACCCCCTTTGCCCCTCTTTTTGACGCTTCAGCTCGAGCCTCGTTCTGGGTCCTCGGTCCACCAATCGGAGAGCTTTAGAGCCACAGGCCGTTTTCCCTTCCCCCACTGCTTGGCGTCACCCCACCTCCCTTTGGAGGGGAAGCAATGACAGCCAAGGGCAAAGGGCAAAAAGCGCGGGATGTAATAGCACGTGGGCCTCGCACAGTGATGCTGCTTTGGAGAGCTAATCTAAAACCAATTTAAGAGGAAAAAAATGTCTGGAAACCTATTGACCCCTCCTCCAAAATATCTCTGAAATATATTTTCACCTGGTTTTCTTAAAGCACTTAGTACAGATAATAGAATAGAATCTTTCGTCCTGATACATTGTTTTCTTGGCCTCTTAAAGGACAGCTTACCTAGCAATCTGTCCATCTTAATTACAATAAATTCCTGTGAATTCAGCGCCCAATAGAAGAACTAGAATATTACTGATAATTTAAATCTCATCTTGTCCCCCAACCTCCCCTCTCAAAGAAACCAATACCATGACTTATATTTATTATTTCTTTGCACTTTAACATACATTCTTATCACATAGATATGCGCCTAAATAGTGTTGTTTAGCTTTGTTTTCAATTTTCACAGAATTTTACATCTTTTTCTAGGTAGCATTCTGGGACTTGTTTCTGCTTTTTTTTCCCCTCAAGCAATACTCCCACCTCACCCTCTGAAGTAGCTGGGATCGGAGGAAGGAGCCATCACGCTTGGCCTGGAACTTGTTTCTTTCACTCAACATTTTGTTTCTAAGATTCATCCATGTTGTTGCTTGTAGCTGTAGTTATTCACTGTCAATGCTGTGCAATAGATCACTCTTTTCCTTATTGATGGGCACACCTCCTGGTGCACTTGTGCAAGTCTTCCTTAAGTATTCTCTCCCTTCCAGTCTTACTTCCATTGCTCTATTTCAAGTCCTCATGATGTTTAGTCAGAAGTATGGCATCTATCCCACTGGTCTTATTTCCTTTTATCTCAATCCCTCCAATCTATTACCATATTGCTGCCAGTCATTATTGGCTGTCCAGTGCTTATTGAATAAAGTCAAAAGACACAGTTTTGCACTATTAGTTTTCCCACTCACCTCTTTGACCTAATCTCTTTCCACTGTTCCCATCTCTCCTCTCTGCTTTTACTTTGATTCAACAAAGACCTGGGCCTAAAAATCTTCTTAGATTCCTGTGAAGATCATGTTATTTCATGGTGCAATGTTATTGTATATGTTCTTCCCTCTTCCTGAAACACCTTTTTCCCCACGTTAGGCACCTGACTAATGAAATCCTATACACCCCTAGAAACCCAGACAACACATCGCCTCACCAGGTTACCTGTTCTGTCCTTCCTTAGAGTTAATTTCACCATCATCTGTGCTAAACCTGTATCTGGTGCATAGTTTTATTGTAATGAATTATATACTTTGTACTTCGCAATAACCTGGGACCATTTGAGACAAAAGACAGTGTCTTATTTTCGATGACTCATGCTCCAGCCCAGTAAAGTCCTGGGACAGAAGTTGAAAGGCAGGGATCCCTAGGCCCAGGTCTCTAATTTCCTAGATCTGGCTTATGATACGTTTTCTTCTACATACACAATTGTATATTCATGTCCTCATCAATATTCGAAAAGGGTATTTCATGCCAAAAAAAAAAATATCTTAACAACATGAAGATTTGACAGTACTGGCTGTGCATTCCTGAATGGCAATGGTTGGCTAGTGCTAATAACCAATTAGAGAGACATAGAGTGCTAGGCTCTTAAGCGCTTACCTTTATGTTGTTTTTGTGGTTCAATAATTTATCCAAGATTACCTGAGTCAATGTGTAGTTTCTCTAGTCTTCTATCTTGTCCTTCTGTAAGTTAGATCAACTTTTACTCATCAAGGAGATTACTGGATAGACCAGACACAAGAAATAGTCTAGTAGGACAAGGCAAGCATAAAAATGGGGTTTGATTTTATTCCTTCTGATATGGTGGGGGGTTGCTCAAAAACATTGTTTTTCAAAATATGAATCACAGCCCACTTATGTAAGAAATATTCAATCAGAATCTCTTGGGGAGTGGGCATCACTCAAGATTCAGTCAGAAAAAAAGAAATTACACTAGGTATTTCAACCAGAAAATATTTAATGTAGAATATCAGGTGCTTAAAAGAATTAGATAGGTTAAAGAGTAGAATCCAGGAGACTTGCAGATATGGTCATCTGGCACTTGGAAGCTTTCCCATCCTCTCCTATGTTCTCTCCCTTGTTGCAGAAGCTGGAATCCTATGAATTACATTTCCTAAATTTCTTGTCCAGCAGAATTCTGAATATGGTTTAGGTATCACCAGTGAAAGGTATTCATATAATATTTTTTAAATAGAAAGGAAATAAAAGCCATTCTTTATGTGGAATCCAGCAGATATAAAAATAAATTTTTTTATGGCCCAATTATTCCTCTGTAAGTCCTGTACTCAAAGGTTTTGGAGGATCTGTGGGAATACCTGTGGTTTTCTCAGTTTCTGCACCTGTCTGACAGTAACAACTATATCAGTCAACACATATATATTAAATTATGGAATTCTTCCTTCTTGGAATCTATGAAAAATTCTGTCTCTGCCATTTTAACAGCAAAAAGAAGTGCTAGGATAACGTACAAAATAAAATAATTAGTTAATTTTCTCCCCATCCTTTAACTGCATTTGGTGACATGCGATAGCATGAAAATGCCACCAAACCTCAGTCATGCACTATGACAATAAGCACACACTTCCTTTTCCTTGTCTTATACTTATCATTGCTCTCTAAGACAGTAATGTTATTAAGTGAATGCCAAGGTAATTTATCTCACAGGAAAGAGGAGGTAGAATATAGCAGAGAGTAGCAATTAAGGAAAGCCTGCTATGGGCCAGATGTTTCCTAGAATTTCTCAGTCTTCTCACAACAGTGATGTTATATTGAGCTCATTAATTCCATTTAAAAATGCAAAACTCAGTCTCATGAGTGTAAGTAACTTCTCCATGGTTCTTTACTTACTGATTAAAATGGTCCGTTTATATCATTGACCCACAGGGAGGAGACTGTATTAATTGCAATGAATTTCAACTACCAATCCCCCAAATCATAGAAAGAAAACAAGGGTGAAAGTAAGAGAGGGAAGCTGGATCTAAGGTAGAGGCAGAGGCGCTAAAAAGAAATAAAGGAGAATATTTTTGCATATGTGAGAAACCAGCAAAAAACAAAAGCATACCAGTGGTCATTTCACTATATTTACAGTGAAATATAATATATCTCATTTGGAATAATATGGGGAAATTAAAAAGCCATTATCAACAAACACAATACATTTAAAGGCATCAGAAAATGGGAGAAATAATCCAAACATAATTTAATAGCATATAACAAATATGATTGACATAGGAATGAATATGACTAGATAGAACAGTAATGTTTAATTTTATTAACAAATGATTCAAAAGTAAGAAGCAATGGCAAACATCCAAAGTTGTTCAGAAATACTAAAATTAGAGACAAATGAGTAGACACGTTGAGATATACAAATAATTACAAAGGCACTGCCACTTAATACTACTACATTGACAATTAAGTTTCAACACATGAATTTTGGGAAACATACAGACAATAGTAGTATGTATAATGTGAATCAATTTTGAACAAAAATGTATTTGCACATGTGAACATACAGTTTTTGAATTATATATAGACACACATAAAATATATCTGGAAAGTATATACAAAAATACTATGAATAGACATCCTGTGGTAAGTGAGGCTTAAGATTAAACTATAAGCTAATTAATGCATGTATTTAGTAATAGATAAAATTACAATAGTATAGGATGTACCTGGTTGGGAATGGAAGTTACATAAATGTATCTTTATTGATATGAAATGTTGTCAAATACATACATACATTTAAATGAAAAGGAAGTTATACAGAACTTTTATAAAAATAGATCTATGTATGCCTAATGTATTTGTCTCATAGTATACACTTTCATATATTCTCATTCTTGTTCTCTTTTTCCTACTCCCATCACAGATGCACACACATCTTATCAGCCTAGAGAGGATCTGAAGGAAATATCCTACCTTGTGATTTAGTATCCAGATCTATGTCCGAATCATTCTTAATGCTTCCTTTCCTATGTAAACATCTAAAAATTTCCAGAATGTTCTTACTATTAGATTTTGACCATGGGGAAGTGTTTTCCTTTAACCTAAGCTTCTCCTTTGTAATTGGTTAAAGGACCAACGTGGTTAGGCATTGGTCACTTAATCACTCAATGGGATATGGAGTCAGTGAACAATCTATGACTCTGTTTTCTTATGTTTCATGTGCCTTCCTGACCTCTGATTTTTGCATTTTATGTATTTCCTCCTTTTTTAATTGTACTTTAGGTTCTGGGGCACATGTACAGATCATGCAGGATTGTTGCATAGGTACATACGTGGCAATGTAGTTTGTTGCCTCCATCCCCCCATCACCTATATCTGGCATTGTATTTCCTCCTCTTTACATCACCTTGCAGATCTTGCTTTAAAAGACATCAGCTTTCCTTCCAAGTAGTGTCTTGAGTTGTTCTTGTGGACAGAAACTGTTCTCAGCATTCAAGTGACAATGAAATTAAATAAAAGTAATTTCACATGTAATCGTGTGTATTAGATTTTTTAAATTTAATACTAATCCCAAATCTAGCTAATAATCGTCTTCTGAATGTGAAGAGCATCAGACTAAATGTCATTGTAGCCATTTTTTTTTTTTTTGTTATTGCTAAAGGGTGCATTTCAGGTGGGCATCCTGGAAGTATTTAAGGCAATTATTGAATGTGAAATTTTGTGCTACAGGGAGAGTCTGAGAATTTAGCTTGATGATATATGGGGTGTGTGTGTGTGTGTGTGTGTGTGCGTGTGTGTGTGTATGTGTGTGTACTTAATAAACCAAATCTAGGTCTTTGAACTCTTCTTCAACAGAGCCACTCACAAGTCTTTTCTTCAGGAAAGAATGATTTTAAAATAACTCTATTCCAGGAGCGTTTGGGTGAGGATCTGAACATTTTTTACAGGGCCTTGTATTCTAAAATTACTCAAGATAACCACAGTATACTTAATTAATTATAATAATCAGAGTTGGCATTTATTGAGTGATGAACATGATAAGTGAGAGAGTGACCTAATTCAAGTGTTGCAAAGACTGATGGCTCTGCCTGTGGGATACACATCTGCTGACTCTCACTTTAGTGTTCAATCCAATAGACCTGCTCCCCTGAGTATTGTGTCTTTTCAACCTCCAGGGATAGCACAAATATGAGGTTCCAGGAAGGGAAAACCTTGCAACTTTATAGTACATTTATATAGTAATGGTTCTCATAGTCCTTCCCCAAAGGGACCTATGACCATTTACTTAACTGTACACTGGGGAAAATTACTTAAATAATTTTTGTCCTTTGGACACAGAATTCTAGCTAGCTCTGTGTCAACTAGATGCCTGAAGACCTGAAGCATCATCATGACGCTCTATTGGAGGTCCTCACTGTGTTTCTACTGAGTCTGCCCAGGTCTGGTTCACTGTCATTCTAATGAGTCCATAAACTAATCTATCATTTCCTTGATCCACAAATATATAATTCAAATGAATGCACATGGGGGATGATAGAACCTCCATAATCATTCCTTAGCCTGTGAGGAGAAAACTATAATTTTGGGGAAATTCAGTAGTAGCAGCTTCAGAGGTGCTACTATTTCAGCCAAAACAATAAATAAAAAACCATATGAAATCCTGTGAAGACCAGGTGTGGTGGCTCACACCTTTAATCCCAACACTTTGGGAGGCCAAGGTGGGCAGATCACCTGAGCTCAGGAGTTCAAGATCAGCCTGGCTAACTGGTCAGTATGGTAAAACCCCATCTCTACTAAACCTACGAAAAAAAAAATTAATTACTTTGGAGGCTGAGGCAGGAGAAGTGCTTGAACTAGGGAACTGGAGGTTGCAGTGAGTGAAGATTGCACCAATACACTCCAGGCTTAGGGACAGAGCAAGACTCCGTGTAAAAATAAATAAAAATCCTTTGAGGAGTGGCAGAAATTTGTGCCACTCTTAAAGAATTAAAGGATGTGGAGTGTTCCAAGATGGCCGATTAGGAGCAGCTCAGGATTGCAGCTCCCAGTGAAAGTGTGGAGGGTAAGTGGACACCGCATTTCCAGACGGATTTTTAATACCCACAGACCAGGAGATTCCCAGGCGGAGGAGCCCCACGGGTCACCAGCATGGCTGGTTTGGCCCCCGGGGGTGTTTTGGCCAGCACAGCTGTTTTGGCCAGCGCGGCTGTTTTGCTGGCACCCCAGCACGGTGGTTCTCCGTACAAAATACACAGGTCTGGGTGCCATTTTAGCTGGTGATTGGAGCTCCTGGGAGACAGAGTAACATATCCATCTGTTTAAAAAGGGGACTGAAACAGGGAGCCAGCCCAGAAGATTCCCAGGCTAAAAAGTGCCAGGAATCTCAGCACGACTGTTTCAGCTGGCTCAGTGGGTTGCTGCATGGGAAATCACACAGATCTCAGTGCCTTTTCAACAGGCGACTGGAATACCTGGGAGACAGAGTCGACCGTTCAACTGAAAAAAGAAAAAATAAGGGGGTTCTGAGGCAGGGAGCCAGGTGATCAGGCTCGGCTGGTCCCACCCCCACAAAAAAACAGCAATCGGAAATGCTCTGGATTGAGAGTTTCACAGCAAGCACAGCTGAACCCGGGACAGTCCAGCCCTGTGGGGGAGGGGTGTCCACCATTACCGAGGCAGTCCACCACTAAGGAGGTAGTTTGCCATTGCTGAGGCAGCCTGCCATTACAGAGAGAATCCGCCATTATAGAGGTGGGCCGCCATTGCCAAGGCAGTTCTAACTACACCCGTATAAACAGGACTGCAGGGAAGTTCACACGGCAGCTGGGTGGAGCCCACAGCCGCTCAGCAAAGTCTCTGCAGGCAAACAGTGACTAGGCTGCCTCTTCGCTGGGCAGGGTAGCCCTGAAAAAAGCCAGCAGCACAACAAAAACTCATAAAGCCCTAACTCCCCTGGACAGAGCACCTGGGAAAAAAAGAGGGGTTTATGAGTTCTGCTGCAGGAGACTTAAACGTACCTGCCCAGCAGCTCTGAATGAACAACGGAGCTCACAGCTCAGCACTTGAGCTCCTATAAAGGACAGACTGTCTCCTCAAGCAGCTCCCTAGCCCCGTATATCCAAAGAGTCCCCTCATAAAGGAGAGCTCACACTGACATCTGGCAGGTATCTTTCTGGGACAAAGATAGCAGCAGAAGAAACTGGCAGCAATCCTTACTGTTCTGCAGCTGCTGCAGGTGATCCCCAGGCAAGCAGGGCCTAGAGTGGACCTCAGCAGTCCTACATAGAGGGGCCAGACTGTTAGAAGGAAAACTAAGAAACAAAAAGAAATAACTTCATCATCAACAACAGGACGTCCACTCAGAGACCCAATCTGAAAGTCAATAACTACAAAGATGACAGGTGGATAAATCCGCAAAGATGGCAAGAAACCAGCGCAAAAAGTATGAAAACACCCGAAACCAAAACGCCTCTCCTCCTACAAGGGGTCACAACTCCTCACCAGCAAGGGAGCAAGGCTGGATGGAGAACGAGTGTGATGAATTGACAGAACCAGGCTTCAAAATGTGTGGAAAAAGAAACTTCTGTGAGCTAAAAGAACATGTTCTCACCCAATGCAAAGAAACTAAGAACGTTGAAAAAAGATTTGATGAAATGCTAATGAGAATAAACAACTTAGAGAGGAATATAAGTGAATTGATGGAGCCAAAAAACACAACACAGAACTTCGCAAAGCATACACAAGTTTCAACAGCCGAATTGACTAAGCAGAAGAAAGGATATCAGAGGTCGAAGATTAACTCAATGAAATAAAACGGGAAGGCAAGATTAGAGAAAAAAGGGTAAAAAGGAATGAACCAAGCCTCCAAGAAATATTGGACTATGTGAAAAGATCTAATCTGCTTTTGATAGGTGTACCTGAATGTGACGGAGAGAATGAATCCAAGCTGGAAAATACTCTTTAGGATATTATCCAGAAAAACTTCCCCAACCTAGCAAAGCAGGCCAATATTCAAGTCCAGGAAATACAGAGAACACCACAAAGATAATCCTCAAGAAGAGCAACCCCACGGCACATAATCATGAGATTCACCAGGGTTGAAATGAAGGAGAAAATGCTAAGGGAAGCCAGAGAGAAAGGTCAGGTTGCCCACAAAGGGAAGCCCATCAGACTCACAGCAGATCTCTCAGCAGAAACCCTACAAGCTAGAAGAGATTGGGGGCCAATATTCAACATCCTTAAAGAAAGGAACTTTGAACCCAGAATTTCATATCCAGTCAAACGAAGTTTCATAAGTGAAGGAAAAATAAAATCTTTTGCAAACAGGCATGTACTTAGAGATTTCATCACCACCAGGCCTGCTTTACAAGAGCTCCTGAAAGAGACACTAAACAGAAAGGAACACCCAGTATCAGCCACTTCAAAAACATGCCAAATGGTAAAGAGCATCAACACAATGAAGAAACTGCATCAACTAATGGGCAAAACAGCCAGCTAGCATCAAAAAGGCAGGACCAAATTCACACATAACAATATTAACTCTAAATGTAAATGGGTTAAATGCCCCCATCAAAAGACACAGACTGACAAATTGGATAAAAAGCCAAAACTGTTTGCTGTATCCAGGAAACCCATCTCACATGCAAGGCTAAACAAAGACTCAAAATAAAGGGATGGAGGAAGATTTACCAAGCAAATGGAGAGCAAAAAAACCCAGGAGTTGCAATTCTCATCTCTGATAAAATATACTTTAAACCAACAAAGATCAAAAGAGACAAAGAAGGACATTTCATAATAGTAAAAGGATCAATGCAACAAGAAGAGCTAACGATCCTAAATATATATGCACCCAATACAGGAGCACTCAGCTACATAAGGGAAGTTCTTAATGACTTACAAAGAGACTTAGACTCCCACACAATAATAGTGGGAGACTTTAACACCCCATTGTCACTATTAGATCAGCAAGACAGAAAATTAACAAGTATATCCAGGACTTGAACTCAGACCTGGACCAAGCAAACCTAATAGACATTTACAGAACTCTCCACCCCAAATCCACAGAATATACATTCTTCTCAGTACCACATTGCACCTACTCTAAAACTGACCAAATAATTGGAAGTAAATCATTCCTTAGCAAATGCAAAAGAACGGAAATCATAACAAACAGTCTCTAAGACCACAGTGGAATCAAGTTAGAACTCAGAATTCAGAAACTAACTCAGAACCACACAGCTTCATGGAAACTGAACAACTGGCTCTTGAATGTTGACTGGATAAAAAATGAAATGAAGGCAGAAATAAAGATGTTCTTCGAAACCAACGAGAATGAAGACACAACATACCAGAATCTCTGGGACACATTTAAAGCCATCTCTAGAGGAAAGTATATAGCAATAAATGCCCACATGAGAAGCAAGGAGAGATCTAAAATTGACACTGTATCATAAAAATTGAAAGAGCTGGAGGAGTAAGATCAAAAAAACTCAAAACCTAGCAGAAGACAAGAAATAACTAAGATCAGAGCAGAACTGAAGGAGATAGAGACACAAAAACACCTTCAAAAAATCAATAAATCCAGGAGATGGTTTTTTGAAAAGATCAACAAAATAGACCACTAGCCAGATTAACAAAAAAGAATAATCAAATAGATGCAATAAAAAACGATAAAGGGGATATCAACACTGATTACACAGAAATACAAACCATCATCAGAGATTATTACAAACAACTCTATGCACATAAACTAGTAAACCTGGAAGAAATGGATAAATTCCTGGACACTTGCCTCCTCCCAAGCCTAAATCAGGAAGAAGTTGAAATCCTGAATAGACCAATAACAAGGGCTGAAGTTGAGGCAGCAATTAAGAGCCTACTACCCAAAACAAGCCCTAGTCCAGATGGATTCGCAGCCGAATTCTACCAGACATACAAAGAGGAGCTGGTACCATTCCTTCTGAAACTATTCCAAACA
>NW_016108127.1:139318-167406 GCF_001604975.1 Cebus imitator
TCATATGGAACCAAAAGAGAGCCCGCATAGCCAAGTCAATTCTAAGCAAAAAGAACAAAGCAGGAGACATCACACTACCGGACTTCAAACTATACTACAAGGCTACAGTAATCAAAACAGCATGGTACTGGTACTAAAACAGATATAGACCAATGGAACAGAACACAGGCCTCAGAGGCAACACAACACATCTACAACCATCCAGTCTTTGACAATCCTGACAAAAACAAGCAATGGGGAAAGGATTCCCTGTTTAATAAATGGTGTTGGGAAAACTGGCTAGCAGTGTGCAGAAAGAAGAAACTGGACCCCTTCCTGACAACTTACACTAAAATTAACCCCAGATGGATTAAAGACTTAAACATAAGACCTAACACCATAAAAACCCTAGAAGAAAATCTAGACAAGACCATTCAGGACATAGGCATAGGCAAGGACTTCATGACCAAAACACCAAAAGTATTGGCAACAAAAGCCGAAATAGACAAATGGGACCTAATCAAACTCCACAGCTTCTGAACAGCAAAAGAAACAGGCATTAGAGTGAATCGGAAACCAACAGAATGGGAAAAGATTTTTGCAGTCTACCCATCTGACAAAGGGCTGATATCCAGAATCTACAAAGAACTAAAACAGATTTACAAGAAAAAAACAAAAAAGCCCATTGAAAAGTGGGCAAAGGATATGAACAGACACTTTACAAAAGAAGACATACGTGAGGCCAACAAACATGAAAAAATGCTCATCATTACTGGTCATTAGAGAAATGCAAATCAAAACTGCATTGAGATACCATCTCACACTATTCAGAATGGCGATCATTAAAAAATCTGGAGACAACAGATGCTGGAGAGGCTGTGGAGAAATAGCAACACTTTTATACTGTTGGTGGGAGTGTCAATTAGTTCAACCATTGTGGAAGACAGTGTGGCGATTCCTCAAGGACCTAGAAATTGAAATTCCATTTGACCCAGCAATCCCATTAGTGGGTATATATCCAAAAGATTCTAAATCATTCTACTATAAGGACACATGCACACGAATGTTCACTGTAGCACTGTTTACAATAGCAAAGTCCTGGAAACAACCCAAATGCCCATCCATGATAGACTGGACAGGGAAAATGTGGCACATATACACCATGGAATATTATGCAGTCATCAAAAACGATAAGTTCATGTCCTTTTTAGGCACATGGATGAATCTGGAAACCATCGTTCTCAACAAACTGACACAAGAACAGAAAATCAAATGCCGCATGTTCTCACTCATAGGTGGGTGTTGAACAATGAGAACACATGGACACAGGGAGGGGAGCATCACACACTGGGGTCTGTTGGGGGAAAATAGGAGAGGGATAGCAGGGGTTGGGGAGTTGGGGAGAGATAGCATGGGGAGAAATGCCAGATATAGGTGATGGGATTGGAAGGCAGAAAATCACACTGCCATGTGTGTACCTATGCAACAATCTTATATGTTCTTCACATGGACCCCAAAACCTAAAGTGCAATAAAAAACAGAAAAAAAAGAATTAAAGGATGTAAGGGTAGTGATGTCTATCATTTTCCCATTTAATCCACTAGCCCAGAGGGATTATAGAGTAGAGTGAACTACCACAAACTCAAACAAATATTAGCCCTGATCCTACTACTGTACTGGATGTGGTATTTTTGTCAGAACAGATTAACATGGTTTTAGGTACATGGTGTGTGGCCACTAATCTAGCAATGAATTATTTCCCATCATTATCATGAAGAATGAGCAGATCCAGTTCATATTCACATGCTTTGAACAACAGAATTCATTTAGGGCTTTGTCCCAAAGGTGTGTTAACACTTCCATTGTTATAACGTAGTCTGAAGAGATATGAACTACGTGGACATTCTGTGGAACATATATTTGATCCACTATATAGATCACACAACGTCAATTGGATCAAATGAGAAATAATTGGCAGGTACATTTAAGTCATCAGTAAAACACATGTGCTCCATAGGGTGAGGAATAAAATCATTGCAAATTCATGTCAGTAAAGTTTCTAGGAGATATCACTCTTTTCAAGAATATGTCCAACATTGTTCGCTTGGTTTATTTCTTTTTTTCATCATACATTTGCTTGTAGGCAGATAATGCACCATACACATTCTTCTCCATTAATGAAAACTTTTTCGTGTTTGGGTCCATGTTTCCAAACTTTTTAAGAAGCTTGTTGAAGTCTGTAAAATCTTCTTCTAAACCCTTCACTGTGAATTTTCTTGGGTGTTCTTTTTCTTCTCCTATAATTTATTGCCTCTTTATACATTCTTATTCCATATTCAACAGCTGCTCACTAATCAATTCATCAGAAACCACCTCTGGGAGCTCCTCAATGTCATTCTTATCACAGCCAGATTAAAGTTGTTTACCATTGGTTATGATGTCATGAGGTGATAGCAATTTTTCAGCTTCATTACAATCTTATGAGACCACAGTCTTATACGTGGTCCGTCACTGACTGAAACATCGTTACATGGCACATGACTCTGTGTGTGTGTGTGTGTGTGTGTGTGTGTGTCTCTGTGTGTGTGTGTGTGTGTGTGTGCGTCTGTATACATACATAAATCTTTAATGATTTATCGCCGAGCGTGGTTGCTCATGCTTGTAAACCCAGCGCTTTGGGAGGCTGAGGTGGGCGGATCACAAGGTCAGGAGATGGAGATCATCCTGGCCAACATGGTGAAACCCTGTCTCTACTAAAAGTACAAAAGCTTAGTGAGTTATGGTGGTGCGTGCCTGTAGTCCCAGCTACTCAGGAGGCTGGGGCAGGGGAATTGCTTGAACCCAGGATGTGGAGATTGCAGTGAGCCAAGATCACACCACTGCACTCCAGCCTGGGGAAAAAAAAAAAAAAAAGATTGATCAAGTTTAAGATTGTTTTCTTAACAATAATTACGTCCTAGAACAATACTCCAAACATGAAAACAGTTGGCAGGAAAAAAATTATTAAATCATACCTCTAAGTAATCTCTGTAGGGAGAAAAAAATATTAATATAGTAGAAACTATGTTAAAATTAAAGGTATACCTCTCTAAAATCTATGATAATACATTCAAAAATATTGATAAAATGTATGAATTTATGGAAAAAGTTAACAGCTCTCCAAAAACCCTGGAAGACTAAGAAGAATGGAAGAAATTGAAGTAATTAATGAGCTACCATCACAAATGTCCAAGCTTCCAGATATGTTTTCTGTCAGATCATTAAGTAACAGGTATTTCTACTGCTAATGAAATGGTTCTGGCTTATGAAAAAAATCAGTTTTTTTATTTAAAGAAAATAAAATATGATGATAAAACCTACTGAAGAGAGCATGTTTAAAAGGTCCTAGAAATCATATTTATAAATGATGACACAATCCATCAGAATATATTAGCAATAAAATTTTATTTCTCACTAAAAGATGAACATTAAAGGACAAACCAAAATCCACAAATAATGCAGAAATGGTTCAGTATTTAATAAAATACAAACACAATTCACCTCATGGCATTAAGATAAAAGAGAACATCTTGGGATAATTTCAATAGATGCTTCAAATTCCATTGCTAATATAATGAGTTAGAAAATGTTTGTTTCATGTTGAAATAATAGTATTAGCTGGGAATGATGGCTCACACCTGTAATCCCAACACTCTGGGATGCAGAGATGGAAGGATTGCTTGAGTTCAGAAGTTCAAAGCCAGCCTGAGCAATATGACAAGAACTCATCTCCACAAAAAATAAAATGGTGCACACCTGTGGTTCCAGCTTCTTGAGAAACTGAGGTGGAAGGATAGATTGAGCTCAGGAGGTCAAGGCTACAGTGAGCCATGTTTGTGACACTACACTCCAACTAGGATGACAGAACAAAACCCTTTCTCAAAATAAGTAAATAAGTGGAAAAGAATAGTATTATCATCATTAGAGTCATGATTCAGGAAAAATAAGCTCTCTCATCAGGAAATTATTTATCATTATTCTAGCATATTAGATAAATCATTTAAAAGAATTTGTAAAAGGATATTGCTGCCCAAGGGGACTAAGAAAAACAGCCTCAAAATCATCTGCAAGTAATGTTTCCAGAGTAGTGCTATTTGACTGACTTATACTTCTAGAACAAAATTTAGGAAAACCAGAGGCTCTTTTCAGAGCCGTGCATGTAATCAGAGAAAAGCTGTTGACAAGTTCTAAAAACCAAAAAGTAGTGTTTCACTGAGTCAATTTCTACTGGCTATTTGAAAATGCTACTACTTGTCCATATGCTGCACCAGTGTTTTCCTCATTTTTAAAAAGTATACTGACCTCATATATTATTGTATTATATGAGATAGCATTCTAACATATTGAATCCATTGTGACAGTTGTGTTGTGTTTTGGCTATTTGTCTATTTTCCACTTGCAAATTCATGAAGAAAATAAAAGGATTAGCACATTAATGTTTTTTGTTGTTGTTTTGTTTTGTTTTTTGAGACAGAGTCTCGCCCTCTCACTCAGGCTGGAGTGCAATGGTGCAATTTCAGCTCAATGCACCCTCCGCCTCCCAGATTCAAGTGATTCTCCTGCTTCAGCCTCTCAGGTAGCTAAAATTACAGGCACATGCCATCACACTCAGCTAATTTTTTGTATCTTTAGTAGAGATAGTGTTTCACCATGTTGGCCAGGCTGGTCTCGAACTCCTGACATTGTAGCACATTAAATTTTAAAATGCACCATAATTGAACTATAGAATGAAGACTGAGAAGACAGACTGATTGAGACAGATGAAAGAGAGAGGAAAAATGAGGCTCAATATTATAGATTAAAAGGGAAAATTAGTAATCTGATTGTTAACCAGTGGGAGAATAGGAAAAGACATTAAGTGAACACTGGGAGTGGGTGAATGGGAGAATAGGGACTAAGTGTGCAATCATGTGCTAATGCTGTGACTTAATGATAAAAGATTAAATAAGGAAAACAGCTTTACTGCAGTAAATAAAATTTTCTAAGTGCCAACGCAAGGAAAACAATATAATAATAAAACAGTATTAATTTTTTCAACAGTTAATAGATTCAAATAAATACACAACAAAGGACCCCCAAACAGCACATAAATAGCTAAATTAAAAATGTCAAGAAACAGTGTCTTCTTTAAGCTCACTGAGCTCTAGCATTTCTATTCTATTTCATGGATATTTATTTGATTCTAATAATTTCCAGTCTACATTCTTGAATTTAAAAAATGTAAGTCATCATGACTTGCAATTAGGAAAAACACTAGGACTATGGAGGATGATTGTAACATCCAGTGAAAGCTGTGTATTTCTCCTTTCCACTGGGTCAGCCAGTAAAGGACCTACATCCCTGAGCCACAGCCAATGACTCAAACTGTGGGAAGATGATCTGGGCTGAACCAACAAAAGTCTTCTCAGAATATTCACCCATGGAGACTGAGGAAGAATATGGTGTGGTTCTTTGCTCAGTATTCCCCACTCCAATGATTCAAAAACATGTGCCTGGGTTTTACTCTTTCATGTCTGAAATGGGTTGCCTTAAAAAAGGAGACAAATAAAATGTTGAGGGAAGAAAGAAGTCCTACTCTAACCATGTAATTTCATAATGCCTCTGCAGTGATAGAATAGAAGGATTGGAGCCTGTGCAAGGAAGGAAATTAGAAAAGAGATCCCTGAGTTAGTCCAGTTTTCTTAATGAAATATATAAACATTAAGTGTGCCGATTAGAAAGAAAGGCATCCATGATCTCAGGAGACAAAGAGCAATGATGTTCTCTGACCTGCTTTATGCTGGAAATGTAAACTCTCCCCAAATACAGTAATGGCAGACCTGTGTTTACTTTGATTGGGAGCTAAAACCATAACCAGGAGATCAATCTGAGAATACACAAAAGAAGGCTTCTGTCTTCCATGTGAGCTTCAGGGATAAAGGTTGCTTTAGCCTTGTGGAAACTCCATCTCAATAAATGCTTAATATTCCCAGTGGCCACAAAAGATGAGACAATAAGACTATGGGTTAATACAAAACTTGTGTCCCATATTTGTCTCTTAATAATTAAACTGCAGCTTTCTTTCTTGCTTGTTTTCTTTTTTCCTTCTTTCTATCAGTCTTCTTCAAAAATTCAGTACAAAAGCAATTGGGAGGGTTGAGTGACATCACTGAAAATGATGGAATAAAGAATTCTAGAGATGCTTCTCTCCCCAAAATCAAATAATGATTTGGTAATCGCTGTCAGAATCCACTTTTGTAGAACTATGGAATCTAGTCAAAAACTTAAAACAACCAGGAGAAGACATGATGAAGAAAGAAGCTGCTGCTTTGTGGTAACAGAGCACTGTTGAATTATATCATTCCCCATACCCTAAACTGGCAGCAACCATGAGAACAGCAGCCTTTACTCTTGGTGCAGACTGTTAGTGATAGAAGGAGAAGTGCCATCTTTACAATCAAAGAATTGTGGTTGTGTATCTCAATGTGTCTGGCAGCTCCTTCAAGGTCTAGCACAAAGATTCCTTTAGTTTCACCCAACTTACGGCATTACTCGGGTAAGGGAGGCTACCAGGTCAGCTTTCAACAAAAACGTGTAAAGATACATGTATTGACTGCAGTTTGAGACTTTCATAACCGAGTCTTAATAATGAATGCAACAAGTACACATAAGATCAATAAATAATAGGGGGCTTGAACAATAATACAAACCATCCAGACAAAACAGACATATAGAGGACACTTCACTCAACAACAGCAGAGTAAGGGACAACACTCAAAACAAGCAATAGACAGACCAAGAAGCCTGAGAAGTAGGAGGTTGAGAGAGAAAATGCAGAGGGAAAGAGAGCTTTTAAAAGTTTCTGCAACAAGCAGTTAAGATGGCCAACTAGATGTAGCCAGGAGGAAAAGGTGGCATCTCTAGATGCCACCAAGAGACTGGGACATCGGAAAGGCTGGCACACTTGAAGCAGATCTTCAGAGGAAAGACATTGAGAGTAGATGGAGGTAGGAAGCAGACACTGGGCTGAACGGGGAGGAAGCTGGGAACCCTGCATGAGACTACTGAGCTCTGATACTTATTCCTGGCCTTCGGTGACTCATGGGGAAAGGGTGAGTTGAACATGTGAGGAGTGGCCCACTCTCACCAGGTACCTCTGGCATCCTGGCAGCAAAAGACCCAATGACTCCCAAGCACACTTGAGCTGGTAGGGAGAGCAGCTTAAAAAAGTGATAAGGGGATACTGGGGGAAGACGGATGAAAGAAAGCTTCTCCAGAGTGCAGCTACCACCGAGTGGACTAATAACGAGAAAGCTTGCGAAAAGGAACTGCCTGTCCCACAGAAGGGAGAGTTGAAAGCAGGGAGGGGGATACGACCAGACAGGCCCCTCCCCCACAAGATCCAGTAACTGGAATCCCTCTCCTGGGAGAGTTTCACAGTTAACACATACTCTACCCAGGAACAGAGGGCTCCGCAGAGGGAAAGAGCCCGCTATTGGGAAGGCGGGGCTAACTCCACCAGTACTGAAATCAAGCAAAGAATAAACAGCAGCCTGGCTGGGACAGAGACAGCCCAGCCGCGCCTCCACAGGCAGACAATGGACAGGCTGTATCAAGTGTCACACTGACACCTGCGTTTTTTAAAAAAATCCCCATACAGGAGAAATAACACCAACTTTAACAGAAAGGACGTCTACTCAGACAAGATGGGAAGAAAACAGTGCAAAAAGGATGAAAACATCAAAGTCCAGAAAGCCTCACCTCCCCAGAGAGATCACAACGACTCACCAGCATGGCAACAAAATAGGTCAGAAGCAGACTTCAGAAGATGGGTAATAACAAACTTCTCTGAGCTGAAAGAACATGTTTTAACCCAATGCAAAGAAACTGAGAACCTTGAAAAAAGATTAGATGAAATGTTAACTAGAATAACCAGCCTAGAGAAGAACATAAATGACTTGATGGAGCTGAAAAAAACACGAGAACTTTGGGGAGCATACACAAGTTTCAACAGCTGAATTAATCAAGTAGAAGAAAGGATATCAGAGATCGAAGATCAAATCAATGAAATAAAAGGAGAAGGCAAGAAAAGAGAAAAAAGAGTGAGAAGAAATGAACAAAGCCTCCAAGAAATATGGAATTATATGAAAAGACCTAATCTACACTTGATTGGCATACCTGAAGAGGACGGGGAAATGAATCCAAGCTGGAAAACACTCTTCAAAATATTATCCAGGTGAACTTCTCCAACCTAGCAAAGCAGGCCAACATTCAAATACAGAAAATACAAAGAACACCACAAAGATACTCCTCAAGAAGAGCAACCCCAAGGCACATAATCGTCAGATTCACCAGGGTTGAAATGAAGGAAAAAATGCTCAGGGCAGCCAGAGAGAAAGTTTGGGTCGCCCACAAAGGAAAGTCCATCAGAATCATAGTGGATCTCTCAGCAGAAACCCTACAAGCTGGAAGAGAGTGAGGGCCAATATTCAACATCCTTAAAGAAAAGAACTTTCAACCCAGAATCTCACATCTGGCCAAACTAAGCTTCATAAGTGAAGGAGAAATAAAATTCTTTATGGACAAGCAATTACTGAGAGATTTCGTCACCACCAGACCTACCCTACAAGAACTCCTAAAGGAAGCACTAAACACAGAAAAAAACATCAATTTTTAAACACAGTACCAGCCACTGCAAAAATGAACCAAATGGTAAAGACCAACGATGCAAAGAGGAAACTGCATTGACAAATGGGCAAAAGAAACAACCAGTAACAAAATGGCAGGATCAAATTCACACATAACAATATTAACATTAAATGTAAATGGCCTAAATGACTCAATCAAAAGACAAAGACAGGCAAACTGGGTAAAAAGTTAAAACTCATTGGTGTGCTGTATTCAGGAGACCCATCTCACATGCAAAGATACACATAGAATCAAAATAAAGGTATGGGAGAACATCTACCAAGCAAATGGAAAGCAAAAGAAGGCAGGGATTGCAATCTTAGTCTCTGATAAAATTGACTTTAAACCAACAAAGATCAGAAGAGACAAAGAAGGACACTACATAATGGTGAAAGGATCAATACAACAAGAACAGCTAACTATCCTAAATATATATGCACCCAATACAGGCGCACCCAGATACACAAAGCAAGTTCTTAATGACCTACAAAGAGACTTAGACTCCTCCACAATAATAGTGGAAGACTTTAACACTCCACTGTCAACATTAGACAGATCAATGAGACAGAAAATCAACAAGGATATGCAGGACTTGAATGCAGAACTGGAACAAGTGAACCTAATAGACATCTACAGAACTCTCCACCCCACAGCCACAGAATATACATTCTTCGCAGCACCACTTCGCACTTACTCTAAAACTGACCACATAATTAGAAGTAAATCACTCCTCAGCAAATGTAAAAAAATGCAAATCATAACAGTCTCTCAGACCACAGTGCAATCAAATTAGATCTCAGGATTAAGAAACTAACTCAAAACCGCACAACTTCATGGAAACTGAACAACTGGCTCCTGAATGTTGACTGGATAAACAATGAAATGAAGGCAGAAATAAAGATGTTCTTTGAAACCAATGAGAATGAGGACACAACGTACCAGAATCTCTGGGACACATTTAAAGCAGTGTCTAGAGAGAAATTTATAGCAATAAATGCCCACATGAGAAGTGAGGAAAGATCTAAAATCAATATCCTATTGTCAAAATTGAAAGATCCAGAGGAGCAAGATCAAAAAACCTCAAAAGCTAGCAGAAGACAAGAAATAACTGAGATCAGAGCAGAAATGAAGGAGATAGAGACACAAAAAACCCTTCAAAAAAAACCAATAAATCCAGGAGCTGGTTTTTCAAAAAGATCAACAAAATAGACAGACTGCTAGCCAGATTAATAAAAAAGAAAAGAGAGGACAATCAAATAGATGCAATAAAAATGATAAAGAGGATATCACAAACAAGCCCATAGAAATACAAACTACCATCAGGGATTACTACAAACAACTCTATGCACATAAACCAGTAAACCTGGAAGAAATGGATAAATTCATGGACACTTGCACCCTACCAAAACTAAACCAGGAAGAAGATGAAACCCTGAATAGACCAATAACAAGGGCTTAAGTTGCAGAAATTAACAGCCTTCCAACCAAAAAAAGTCCAGGTCCAGACAAGTTCACAGCTGAATTCTACCAGACGTACAAAGAGGAGCTGGCACCAATCATTCTGAAACTATTCCAAACAATACAAAAAGAGGGAATCCTCCCCAACTCGTTTTATGAGACCAACATCATCCTGATACCAAAACCCGGCAGAGATTCAACAACAAAAGAAAACTTCAGGCCAATCTCCGCGACGAACATAGATGCAAAAATACTGGGAAACTGATTGCAACAGCACATCAAAAAGCTTATCCACAATGATCAAGTAGGCTTCATACCAGGGATGCAAGGCTGGTTCAACATAAGCAAGTCCATAAACGTAATCCACCACATAAATAGAAGCAAAGACAAAAACCACATGATTATCTCAATAGATGCAGAGAAGGCCTTTGACAAAATTCAACAGCTCTTTGTTCTAAAATCTCTCAATAAACTAGATATCAATGAAACCTATAACAAAATAATAAAAGCTAATTATGACAAACCCACTGCCAATATCATACTGAATGGGCAAAAACTGGAAGTATTGCCTTTGAAATCTGGCACTCTGCAAAGATGCCCTCTCTCTCCACTCTTATTCAATATAGTATTGGAAGTTTTAGCCAGAGCAATCAGGCAAGAAAAAGAAATAAAGGGTATTCAATTAGGAAAGGAGGAAGTCAAATTGTCTCTATTTGCAGACTACATGATTGTATATCTAGAAGACCCCATCACCTCAGCCCAAACTCTTCTTAAGCTGATAAGCAACTTCAGCAAAGACTCAGGATACAAAATCAATGTGCAGAAATTACAAGCATTCCTACACAACAATAACAGAAAAATAGAGAGCCAAATCAAGAGCGAACTGCCATTCACAGTTGCTACAAAGAGAATAAATCACCTAGGAATACAACTAACAAAGGCGGTAAAGGACCTCTTCAAGGAGAACTACAAAACACTGCTCAAGGAAGTAAAAGAAGACACAAACAGATGGAAAAACATTCCATGTTCATGGTTAGGAAGAATCAATATTGTGAAAATGGCCATACTGCCAAAAGTAATTTATAGATTTACCATTATCCCCATCAAACCACCAATGACCTTCTTCACGGAGCTGGAAAAAAAAAACACTTTAAACTTCATATGGAACCAAAAAAGAGCCCGCATAGCCAAGGCAATCCTAAGCAAAAAGAACAAAGCTGGTGGTATCACGCTGCTGGACTTTAAGCTGCACTACAAGGCAACAGTAATCGAAACAGCATGGTACTGGTATCAAAACAGATACATAGACCAATGGAACAGAACACAGGCCTCTGGAGTAATAGCATATGTCTACAACCATCTGATCTTTGACAAACCTGACAAAAACAAGCAATGGGGAAAGGATCCCCTGTTTAATAAATGGTGTTGGGAAAATTGGCTAGCAATGTGCAGAAAGCAGAAACTGGAGCCCTTCCTGACACCTTACACTAAAATTAACTCCAGATGGATTAAAGACTTAAACATAAGACCTAACACCATAAAAACACTAGAAGAAAACCTAGGCAAAACCATTCAGGACATAGGCATAAGCAAGGACTTAATGACTAAAACACCAAAAGCAATGGCAACAAAAGCCAAAATAGACTAATGGGATCTAATTAAACTTAAGAGCTTCTGTACTGCAAAAGAAACAATCATTGGAGTGAACTGGCAACCAACAGAATGGGAAAATACTTTGGCAATTTATCCATCTGGCAAAGGGCTAGTATCCAAAATCTACAAAGAACTGAAACAGATTTACAAGAAAAAAACAAACAAACCCACCCAAAAGTGGATGAAGGATATGAACAGACACTTTTCAAAAGAAGACATATATGAAGCCCACAAACATATGAAAAAAATGCTCATCATCATTGGTCATTAGAGAAATGCAAATCAAAACCACATTGAGATACCATCTCACGCCAGTTAGAATGGTGATCATTAAAAAATCTGGAGACAACAGATGCTGGAGAGGATGTGGAGAAATAGGAACACTTTTACACTGTTGGTGGGAATGTAAATTAGTTCAACCATTGTGGAAGACAATGTGGCGATTCCTCAAGGATCTAGAAATAGAAATTCCATTTGACTCAGCAATCCCATTACTGGGTATATACCCAAAGGACTATAAATCTTTGTATTATAAAGACACATGCACAGGCATGTTCATCATGACACTATTTACAATAGCAAAGACCTGGAACCAACCCAAATGCCCATCAATGATAGACTGGACAAAGAAAATGTCACACGTATACACCGTGGAATACTATGCAGCCATAAAAAAAGATGAGTTTGTGTCCTTTGTAGGGACATGGATGAACCTGGAAACCATCATTCTCAGCAAACTGACACAAGAACAGAAAATCAAACACTGCATGTTCTCACTCACAGGTGAGTGTTGAACAATGAGAACATTTGGACACAAAGAGGGGAGCATCACATACTGGGATCTGTTGGGGGGGCTACAGGAGGGATAGTGGTAGGGAGAGTGGGGGAGTGATAATGTGGGGAGAAATGTCAGGTATAGATGATGGAGGGATGGTGGCAACAAACCACCTTGCCATGAATGTACGTAGGCAACAATCTCGCATGATCTGAACATGTACCCCAGAATCTAAAGTACAATTAAAAAAAATGATAAGGGCAGGACTCCAGACTATGCTAAGCCCAGAGGATTGGGTGTGGGAACATATGCTGTGGAGCATGGCCAGGGTTGCCCATCCCCTGAGGCTCACCATGCTCCTCTAGGAGACTTTGGTCTTGGAGTGATTGTTGGACCTCAACAGAGAAGGGTGGTTTTGCCTGAGAGACAGAGCCAATCTGATCTGAGTGCCCCTCTGACAACTGGCCTCTAGTAGGGCCTCAACCTTACACATGCTCACTTGCAGCACAGCCTTGGATGCCGAAACTGGGTGCTTCCAGGGGGCCCTCATCATAGTTCCTTCACTGTCAGACTCTGCCCAATCATTGGAGACCTCCAGCAGAGCAGCCCCTACCAATGTGCACCAACCCACCTACACCCTTCTTCCACTGCAGCCTCCCCTACATGGCCTTGCTGACATGCATTTGCCCATTATTGCCCCCCACCCGCTTTGACAGTGGGTGTATGCAGGCAGACCTTGCTTTCCCTCCCTCATCAGCATGTATGTGAGCATGCATTGTCCTGTGCCACTGCTGCCATCATGAGTGCACTCCACAATGTCCTCTGCTGATATATGGGCACACGGCCACACTGCCATTGCCAGCACAAATGCACACACAGGAATCTTAACAACACTGACTGCCCACAACCCCATGCTCCAACCGCAGCTGCTGCCAACATGCCCACAGCAACCCTGGCTCCCCCTGCTACCACAGCTCCTGCTGCTCATGGTGTAAATGTAAGAACAGACACCAGCAAACCTGCCCCCACCCCTACCACACTGCCAGCAGGAGTGTTTGCAGGAATGCTGTAGCCCTCCTCCTGCTAGTATCCCACCCCAGCCAATTCTCTTGCACTCTGCCACACTCTCAAGGCTGCTGGCATACATAAATGAGCACAGACCCCACTGTGACCACCCTGACAAAGTGCATTTGCTGGCACCACCCATCAGAGGGCTGTAGCCAGAAGACCAGAAATACCTTGGTCTCTTCAGCACAGCAGGTACCTAACTTAGAGGGAATAGAAAACAAAACAGGAACCCAGTACCAGCCCCCCAGAAATAGAGCATGCAGCCCAGGAGTGCTGAGCTAAACCTTGGCCCTTGGAAACCTCCCAGAAGCAAAGCTAGCCAACTGAACTCACCTTATGCCAAAATCAAACCCCAACAGCATCAAAGCAAAAAGCAAAATAAATAAATAATCCAAAAATAGCAACATGAAAGATCGAAGGAACACACAAATGAGAAAGAACCAGTGCAAGAACTCTGGCAACTCAAAAAGCCAAGAACTTTGGCAACTCAAAAAGCCAGGGTGTCTTCTCACCTCAAAATGGCTGCACTAGTTTCACAGCAATTGTCCTTACCCAGGCTGAAATGGCTGAAATGACACACATAGAACTCAGAATGTGAATAGGAATGAAGATCATCGACATTCAGAAGAAAGTTGAAGTGCAATCAAAGGAATTTAAGGAATATGATAAAATGATACAGGAGATAAAAGAGAAAATGACTGTTTTAAGAAGAACCAAAACAGAACTGATGGAAATGAAATACTCATTTCAAGAATTTTATAATACAATCATGAGTATTAATGGCAGAATTGAGCAAGCTGAGGAAAGAATCTCAGAGATGGAAAATGGATTCTCTGAAATAATTCAGTCAGACAAACATAAAGAAAAAACAATAAAGAAGGATGAGAAAAACCTCTGAGAAATAGGAGATTCTGTAAAGAGACGAAATCTGTGATTCAATGGCATCGCTGAAAGAGAGGGAGAGAAAGCAAGTAACTTGGAAAACATATTTGAGAATATCAGTCACAAAAATTTCCCCAACCTCACAAGAGAGGCCAACATTCAAATCCAGAAAATGCAGAGAGCCATTGTAATATACTATACAAGATGACCATCCCCAAAACACACAGTCATCTGATTTCCAAGGTTAAAATGAAAGAAAAAAAATGCTAAAAACAGCCAGAGATAAGGGGTAGTCACCTACAAAGGGAATTCCATCAGGCCAAGAGTGGTCATTTTAGCAGAAACCCTACAAGCCAGAAGAGATTGGGGGCATATATTCAGCATTCTTAAAATAAGAAATTTCAACCAAGAATTTTATATCCAGACAAACCAAGCTTCATAAGCAAAGAAGAAATACAATTCTTTTCAGACAAGCAAAAGCTAAGGGAATTAATTCGTTATCACCAGGCCAGCAAGACTTGCAAGACCCTTACAAGAGATCCTTAAGGGAGTGTTAAATATAGAAAAGAAAGAAAGTTACTGGTCATCACAAAAATACACTTAAGTACATAGACCATTGACACTGTAAAGCCACCACAAAATAAAGTCTGTATAGTAACCAGTTAAAAACATGACAGGATCAAATCCACATATATTAATATTAACCTTAAATGTAAATGGGCTAAAGTCCCCAATTATAAATAAGAGGCATAGAGTGGCAAATTGGATAATGCAGCAACTCAGAAAGAAAAATTGATCATTCAAAAGGAAAGGGATTGTAAGGTGACATAGAGCTGTGTCAACAAGCTTAGTGAAACAAAATATACTGGTCCTCAAAAAGGAATTATCCACATAGGGTCAGGGACATGAGATTTCAGCAAAATCAGAAAAAGAAATTGATGAAGAAAGTGAAGACTGCTTTTGTGAGGATGCTATCATACAAGTACAGAGGAAATCCAGCAAGTGCCAGAAAAGGGGGCTCAACTAACCATAATGGAGACCTCCTGTCAAACGCACAGAGCCTTGCTCCTAGAATTGTCAGGGAGCTTCCATATCCCAAGTTATTTACACCCAAAATGAGAATGTCTTTAGAGAATTGTAATCCAAGGCAATTTATCATTTTGTTGGGGCCAAGAGGAATAATAAACTTAGAATGGATTTTCTTGCTACCCGAGTATGGCATCTCTAAGGAGCTTGTCTGAAATGCAGAATCTCAGTTTCCACCTGGGTCTTCTGAATCAGAACCTGCATTTTAGCAAGATCCTCAGATGACTTGTATGTACACACATTTTGAGAAGCACTGGATTACATTGCTTTGAGGTTCCTCCAATTCCAATTAATCAGTAGTGTATTCAGTCTAAAGTCAATTTTTATTAACTATATATGCATAAGTATGCATATATAAGTGTGCATCTGTGTATATACATATACATATATATTAGAAAATCAAACTAAAGGGGGACTTTCTGTTTTCTTTCTGGAGAAAGTGATGCAGATTTTCAAATGGATATTTCTAACAGTGGAGAGTGTAGTGAGAATTAAATGAATAAAATTTATAATCGGTAAGCCATTAAAAACTTCCTGTATGGAGGGGAGCATCACACACTGGGGTCTGTTGTGGGGGTGGCTAAGGGAGGGACAGAGGGGGTGGGGAGATTGGGGAGTGATAACACGGGGAGAAATGCCAGATATAGGTGACGGGGGGATGGAGGCAGCAAACCACCGTGCCATGTATGTACCTATGCAACAATCCTGCATGATCTGCACATGTACCCCACAACGTAAAGTATAATTTAAAAAAAAACTATTTGCATGTCAAAAAAATAAAATAAATCGTATTTCCAATTTTCAGTGCTCTTAAAAAAAAAAAAACAAAAAACAAACAAACAAAAAAAAACTCCCTGTATATACTGGGGAAATAAGAAAGCCATATGCATGTCCAGGAAAGACTCATGATTAGTAAAGGCTTGAAAATAATCTGTTTTTCACTTGTGGCTGATCTTCAGGCTCCACACAAGCGGTGAGTGAAGGCTGACGTAAACATCTTGGTTAAGCATTGAAGGAGTGCCCTACTAGAAAATAAAATAAGAGAAAGCCAATAAGTAAAGACTAAGATAATATTTTTTCTTTTTGTTTTCTTTTTTTTTTGATACCAATATTTAAGAAAACCTCTCTCAAAATACTAGTTGACCCCTATGCTAATGAGACAAAGACTTTAGTGGCCTCATACAACAAGGAGTGCAAACTTTACAAAAAGAGTTTAGAAACATCACTAAACAAACAACAATAACACCACTTCCAAAATAGCAGCAACAAACCCCAGGTGGGAGAGGGGTATATTGTTTGTTTCTAGAGTTGTCACAGTAGCTTATTTCAAATGTCAGATTTTCAACAAAAATTATGAGGCATACGAAAAAAAAAAAAGTATGATCCACTGAAAAGAAAAAAAGGAATTAATAGAAACTGTTCGTGAGCCTGGGCATTGGATTTGCTAAACGGAAACTGTAAATTAACTATCTTAAATATGCTCAAAGAGTCAAGAAAATCATGGACAAAGAACTAAATCAAAGCAAGAGAATGATGTCTCATCAAATAGGGAATATTTCCTCTCTTTCTTTATTTCAGTTTTTTTCTAGCCATGCTTCTTATTATTTAATTCCTTCTAGTAATTTCAGTTACAATAAAATGCTAAAGATCAACTAGTCACTACCATTAGTCAGATATCATAGCTATATAATGCAGCTACTCCTATAGAAGCTTCACAAAGAAGTCCTACTTCTTCACCCTTAAAAATTATTCCGTCCTCTAAGTTTTTAAAATCAATAACAATTACTACTTCACCTTGCCCTGCTAGTCACATAATTATAAATTATAAATAATTCTAATAATACATTCAATAATAAAACTCCTCGAGTAACAGCATTAGACCCCCGAAGTCTCAGGATTGAGATCCCCCTCAGTAGCCATTGTTATAGCATTATACACAAATATCACTAATATACCTCCTGAATAAATTAAAGATATAATTAAACCCAAAAATGTACCACCAAAATGTAATACAATACCACAATCTACCCCTTCAGTAATAATTAACCCCAGTCCTCTATAAATAGGAGAAGGTTTTGAAGGAAGCTCACAAAACCTACAACAAAGACAATACTTAAAAAAATACAGTATAGGTCGTAATTCACACGTGGAATCTAACTATGATCAGTGACATGAAAAATCATTGTTGTATTTCAACTACGAGGACTCTAATGACCAACATATAAAAAATTCACCCCTAATAAAAATTATTAATCACTCATTTATTGATTCATCAGCACCATCAAACATCTCAGTATGTGCCTTTCCCATTAATTATGTACTAGTACTATTCATGCTTGAAGGTACATTATACACTTATGTCTTATTGTCCATTAAAATATGCCCCCATGAATATTAAGCAGGTACATAAACCATAACAACCCATCGTATGTTAAATTAATCTATACAGAATCACTGATTTTTTCCATTTGAAAATTGTCCAGTACAGTGTTTTCTCATGATACCACATATGACATTTTATTATTGCTCATACATAGTATATATAAGTTTTCTTGACAACATGTTTACCACTTCCAACAAAATTTCTTATCTACCAAGCCTCAAGAAACCAGCAACTCACTCGGGAAATGCCCCTCTCCACGCACCAGGCCCATGAAATGAAGGATTTCTAAACTAAAACTATATCTGGCATCTAGTTCTTACTTCAGGACCATGAGATCAAGATTGCCCACTTGTTCTTCTTAAATAAGACATCTTGATGTATTAGTGACTAGTTGCCTCATGATTACTCATGAATGCACTACCATGCATTTGATATTTTTAAATTTTGGGTGATGGCATGACTCAATATGGCTGAAAAGGCCTGAGCCCAGTCAATTCAATTGTAGCTGAGCTTAAATTGACTATTACATGTTCACATTGTAAGCATAAATTGCTAATTTATTTGTGTTTGATGGACATAATAAAAATAAGATGCAAACAGGCACACATAGACATACACACATTATCTCTAGACACATGTATGATTAACTCCACAACTTCCCTCCCCTAGGTTAATATAATTGATACAAGTCTTTTACTCTTGGAAAACTCAAAAAGCAAGAAATCTTACACTTACTATCTATAGTGAGGCCCCACATACATCTATTTATAATTTAATTAATTTTAAATCCAACTGTAACCTTGAGTAGAATTAAATTTTAGCTAAACTCCCAGTTAAAGCATTTTTGAAAACTGCAATTTTTAAATAAAATTTAGGCTTTCTGGGCTAAAACTTTTCCTTTTTCTTTACAGTTACTAAAAATAGCCCCAGTACTAGCATAGCACTTCAGCTTACTATTTTTTTCCCCAAGAGGGATTTCTCCAGATTTAAGTTAGTGTAGCTTAACATGCTAAAGCAAGGTACTACAGGTGTGCAGATAAGTTCATGTAACTCTATGAACACACAGGTTTGGCCTTGGCCTTTTTATTAATTTTTAGTACAATTGCACGTTCAAGCATCCACATCACAGTGAGAATCCCCTTTAGATCATCAAAGATCAAAAGGAGCAGGCATCAAGCACACTAACTGTAGCTCATAACACCTTGGTCACCTACACCCTCACGGGAAACAGCAGTGATAAAAATTAAGCAATAAATAAATGTCTAATTAAGCTATACTGATTTTCCTTCAGGTTGGTAAATTTTGTGCCAGCTACCATAGTCATTCGATTAACCCAAATTAATAAAACCCAGCATAAAGCATGTATAAGATTCTTATCTCAATAAAGCTAAAGTTTAAACCATAAAAGGCTGCAGCTAATATAAAAATAATTTATGAAAATGACTTTAATGTTCTGAGAACTTGATAGTTAAGACCCAAACTGAGATTAGATATCACACTATGCTTAGCCATAAACCTAGATAACTTATTAAATGAAGTTATTCACCAGAGTACTGCAAGCAACAGCTTAAAACTCAAAAGAGTTTGGTGATGCTTTATAGCTCTCTAGAGAAGCCTGTTCTATAATCAATAAACCTAGATAAACCTTACCATCTTTTGCTAATTCAGCCTATACACCACCATCTTCAGCAAATCCCAAAGAGGACTTAAGGAAAGCACAAGTAATTACATAAAAACATTAGGTCAAAAGTGTAGATGGAAATAAATGGAAATAAATTGGCTATAGTTTCTAATCTTAAAATATCCATGGCAACTTTCATGAAATCTAAAGTCTAAAGGGTTTAGTGGTAAATCAAGAATAGGAAGTTTAACTGAATAAGGCCATGGAGCACACATACACTATCCATTCTCATCCTCAAATATCCCAATAATACTACATTTGTAATTAGCAAAAATTTATATATCATGGGAGATAAGTCATAGCAAGGTAAGTGTACTGGAAAGTATGCTTGGAATAAATAATAGTGTAGCTTAATCTAAAGCACCCGGTTTACTCTTGAGATATTTCATATTAACGTGACCACTTTGAACTAAAGCTAGCCCCAACTCCCAATAAATTAAACTGTAATAATTATTTAAACTAAAACACTTATCCAAAAATTTAAAGTATAGAAAATAGAAATTCATTTAGATGCTATAAAGTATGGGAAGGGAAAGATGAAATAGCAATTCCAAGTACAAAAAAAGCAAAGTTCACCCCTTATACCTTTTGCATAATGAATTAACTAGAAAAAGAAAACTTCAGCCAAAATCCCTAAAGCCAAACAAGCTACTCACAGACAGTTAAAAGAACATACTCAACTATGTGACGAAATAAAGGGAATATCTATGAATACGGGTGAAAAGGTTATCATGCCTGATGATAGCTGGTTGTCTAGAACAGGATTTCAGTTCAACTTTAAATTTACCTACAGAGGCACTAGATCTTAATGGAAATATATTTTATATTTTTTTTTCCAAAAAAGTGATTAAAATTACTGCCCTTTAATATACAATTGCAAAAAAAGAAAGGGATAAAACTCTGTAACACGAATTCTAAAATTTTAGTAACACATTCAAAGACAAAAATATTAACCCATTCTAATAAATAGGGTATATTTCAATGATATTAAAATAGAATATTATAATCTGTAAAAATTCACCAAGCTATGCATTTCTTATTTGCTTTTTTTTTTGAATATGTGTTATATTTCAATACAAAGTTTACAAATATAGGCAAATCTGATTTATTCGTGCCAGTGGATGTGCTATTTTACAGGTGAAAACACTGCCTTAACTTATTGAATAACATGTTGTAAATATCCTTTGCAGGTCTGAAGTTGGGTTACTATTTCAAGTGAATGTAATGCTGTTTTTGGTACTTCAAACTTTCTTTTAAACCACCATGGCAGATGTATACCTATGTAACAACCTGCACATTCTGCACATGTATACCAGAACTTAAAGTAAAATAAAAAAAGAAAACTTAATATAAATTGAAATGTTATTCTAAACAGGGATAAGTCTTTAGACATAGGAAACAACCTTACTTCAAGAGTTAAACATTATGCAGATAGAACACTAGACAGAAAGCCAATAAGATAACAATTTACAAAATAATCAAACTTAACAGGCATATATAGAACATTCTACTCAGCAACAGCAGAATACACATTCTTTATACATGTATGTGGAACATTGCCCAGATTTGACCACATGTTAGGCTGAAAAACAAGTCTCCAAATTTTAAAAGATTAAAATTATACTAAAGTATCTTTGCCAACTATAATAGAATGGAACTAGAAATCAGTAACACAAAGAAAATGAAGAAATTCACAAATGTATGCAATAGAACAATATACTCTTAAACAACAAACTGGAAAAAAAATAATAGCATAATTACAAGTAAAATTAAAAAATATTTTGAGATGAATGAAAATGAAAACAGAACAAATCAAAACCCTTGGGTTGCAGTGAAAGCAGTGCTCACAGAGAAATGTATAGCCTTAAATGCTTACATTAGAAAAGAATAATGATCCCAAATTAATAACCCAACTTTATACCTTAAAAAACTAGAAAAAGAAAGGAAAGCTAAATCCAAAGCTATGAAGAGGAAAGAAATAGCGATTGGAGTGGAGATAAAACAGAGAATAGAGAGCAATAGAATCAATGAAACCAAAATCTCTCTGAAAGGATCAACAAAATTTATATATCTTCAGCTAGACTGGACAGCAAAAAAGAGAAAAGCATCCAATTATTAAAATCAGAAATGAAACTTGGGATATTACTACAGACTATAAAGAAAAGGGGGAGTTAATAGAATAACATAAGCAACTGTATAACAACTAATTATATAACCTAATAAAATGTTTAAATTTCTAGTAAGACATAAATGAATAAAACTGTCTCAAGAAAAAAATGAAAGCTCTTATCCGACCTTTGCAAAGTAAAGGGGTAGAAACAGAAATCAAAAATCTCCTAACAAAGAAATCCCAGGACCAGGTGGCTTCACTGGTGAAATCTAGCAAACAGATAAAGAATACCGACCCTTTTCAAACTTTCCCAAAGAATAAAAGAGTAAGTAACATCTGATTACCCATGCTATGAGGCCAGTTCTACTCTGATATTAGAATCAGACAGACATCTGAAAAAAAGAAAATTACAGAGCTTATGAATATAGATTCTGAATAAATACTAGCAGAAATCTTGAACAAAATACTAGCAAACCAAATCCAGTAGTATGTTAATAGTATTTCACATCACAAGTAAGTGGGATTTATCAAAAAATTTCAAGAATGATTTAACATACAAAAATCAACCAATGTAACATACCATGTTAATAGAATAAAGGGGAGAACATCCCATGATTAATTAATTAATGCAGAAAAACATTGACAAAAATCCAACACATTTTTATGATGAAAAAATTTAAAAACTAGGAATAAAAGAGATATTCTCAGTAGCATAAAAGGCACACCTAGAAAATTCAGAGCTTACATTTTACTCAATGATAAAAGACTCAACTGTCTTACTCTAAGATCAGGAACAAGCAAGTATACTTGCTTTTACCACTGTTATCTAACATTATATTCAAAGTTCTAGCCAGAGCAGTTAGGTAAGAACATACTACAAAAAAGAAGCCGTTAGAAATAATACATAAATTCAGGAAAGTTGCAGTAACTTAAATTGATACACAAAAATCAGTTGTATTTCTATATACTAGCAATAAACAACCTTAAATAATATAAGAAAATTTCATTTCCAAAAGCATCAAACAGAAGAAGATAGGGATAAATATAATCAAAGAAGTACATGATTTGAACACTGAAAACAGTATTGCTAAAAGAAATGAAAGAAGAACAAAATAAATGGAAAGACATCCAGTATTCATGGATTGGAAAACTGAATATTGTTAAGATGGTAATATTATCAATGTAATCTAAAGATTCAGTGCAATCCTTATTGAAATTGCAACTATCTTAAAAAAAAATAAATGGCAAAGCTGATCCTGAAAGTCATATGAAACAGAAAGGGACCCGAGTGTCCAAAATAATCTGAAAAAGAAAAATAAAATTTGAAGGCTCACACTTTCTGGTCCCAAAACTTACTGCAAAGCTACAATAATCAAGACTGTAATGTTTATATAAAGATAGCCATATATACTAATCGAACAGAATTTTGAGTTTGCAAATGAACCTCTTCATCCATGGTCAATTAATTTTCCACAAGGGCAACAAGAGCATTCAATGTGGAAAGACTAGTCTTTTCAACAAATTGTTCTGGGACAACTGGAGATTTGCATTCCAAACAGTGAAGCTGGACTCTTATCTCACACCACACAGGAAAATTAACTCAAGATGGATCACAGATTCAAATGTAAGACCTAAAACTACAACATTCCTACAAAAAAGAAGGTAAATCTTCATGACCTTGAATTTGATAATGGATTATAAGAAACAATATTAGAAGAATGGGCAGCAAAAGGAAAACAGATAAATTAGGCTTCATTGAAATTAAAATATTTTGTGCATCAGAGTTCACTATAAAGAAAGTGAAAATGCACTCTACAGAATGGGAGAAAATATTTGCTAATTATATATCTGATAAAGGTCTACTATGCAGTATCTATAAAGATCTCTTACAACTCAAAAACAGACCGATGATGCAATTAAAAGATGGACAAATGACTTGAATAATCATTACCCCAAAGAAGGTATACAAGTGATCAACAGGCACTTGAAAAGATGCTCCACATCTTGAGTCATTATAAGTACATTATAAGTACACAAATCAAAGTCACAATGAACCACTTTCTACTCACTAGGCTGGCTATATATTTTAAACCCCCTAAAACAGAAGAAAAACAAACAAACAGAAACCAGAAAAGAGCAACAGTTGGCAAGATTGTTGAAAAATCGGAGCCCTTGTACAATGCTGGTGGGGATATAAAATGGTGTAGCTGTTTCAGGAAACAGTTTGGTAGTTTTTCAAATAGTTAAGCATATAAATAGCATATGAGTGAGCAATACTACTCCCAGTTATATACTCCCAAATAGTGAAAACAGGTATTCAAAAAATATTTGTACACAAATATTCACAGTAGAACTATTCATAGTAGCTCAAAACAATCCAAATGCTGATGAATGGATAAACAAAATGTGGCATGTTCCCACAATGGAATAATATTCAGCCATAAAAAGGAATGCAATACCGGTGCATGCTACAGAATGAACAAATTTTGAAAACATTAAACTAAGTGCAAGAAAAGAGACATAAAATGTTATATATAAATAAAACGTGATTCATATATGAAACATCCAGAATAGGTAACAGAAAGCAGACTAGTGGTTGTAGTAGGCTGATGGGAGGGCGATGTTATACAATGGGCCAGAGATGACTCCTGTGTATTAGGCTAAAATGGTCCCCATGTTGTTTTATTTTTCAAAGCAAGCTATGACCATTAATACAAAGCCCACTGGTGCCGAACTCAAAATTACACGTATTCAGTTGCTTTAAATACAGTCCAAACAGGCTCATATATGTAGGCATGTAGATCGATTTACTTTACATACTCACAAAACTGCACCCTACAATATGTTAAATGTTAAGTATAAAAAGACCCCTAATTGTTGCTGCCTTTCAGAACTCTGTCCCAGAGATTCCCCACCTTGCTGCTGAGTGACATTACCTAGACATGTAAGCCTTCTCTCTGATTTTCCCTTCTCTCATGGGAGTTCTTTCTCCTTATTCTCCTTATGAGTGGTAACCTCATGTTACTGACTTTGACAAATATCTTGCTGGGAAGGGCTTCATCTCTCATGCAACCCTATACAAGTACTCACCCATAAAGTTGTATGATACTGCCTTTTGTGGTCCTGTTTCTTCCTTGATCAATCCTCAAATCCCCAAACTTACCAAAGGGAGTGAATGCTTAATAGTTTCTTCTTGGGTCGATGAAAATATTTTGAAACTAGATAGAGGTGATGATTGTCTAACATTGTCAACATACGAAATGGTACTAAACTGCATACTTCAAAATAGTTCATTTTAAGTTATGTAAAACGTACCTCAATTTAAAAAGTTTCATATTCTATTATTGCATTTATATAACATTCTAGAAGCAAAACAATTATTGAGATGGAGAACATGTTCATGGTTGCCAAGGGTTAAAGATGGCAGTGTGAAGACAGGGTAATGAGTGTGACTATAAACGGGTGGCATGCAGGATCTTTATAGTGACAGAAATGTTTTGTATCTTGATTGTGGTGGTGGTTAAAGAGTATACATATATGATAAAATTGTACCGAAGTACACACACACAATACAAATGATTATATATAAAACTGGTCATAACTGAATGTTTTATTTTCTTGTATTGATGTCAGTTTCCCAGTTTTGATGTTGTACTATAGTTATGTAAGACATTACCATTGGTAGAAGGATACACAGTACCTCTCTGTACTATTTTTGCACCTTCTTGTGAATATATTCTTATTTCAAAGTAAAAAAGTCTTTAAAAATAAAAAAAAAGAATTAGGGAACTGAGCAGAGTAGTTGGCCATATGGGTAGTGAGAGTAAGTAGAAATGTCCAGAAGCAGAATGTTGGAGTGTGAGTTAGGTAATGAGAGTGTCCACATGGAAGGGACAGTGAAATCAGTCTGGTGTGGTATGTCAGAGCCCAAAGAAAAGAGCATTAGTGACTACAATCCTGTCAGTGTGTTGGACTTTAGTTCAGAGTGAGATATTTATCTATGCTGGGGGCAGCACCAGTGGCAGCCATGTGCATGGCGTTGATGTTTGGATAATGTAAGAAGGAGGAATTGTCACAAGAGTAAATCAAAGAGGATAATAAGATCTGGCCAGAAGTGTGATTGTCAGATTTTTGTGTTCAGTTTTTAAGTAGGTTAAGGATATCACAGAGAGAGACAGCAGAAATTCTGGACTGCATATAAATTACCCTGCCACCCCAAAATGATTTATCTGTGATACAAAAAGGGGCACCTCATTGCTACTGAATTTAAGGCCTCAAGTCCCAAAACTTTATTCTGAGTAGAGGTGGCTGGACTATGGGAAGAACTTCATTGCATAGGTAGCTATGACTAGAGATGGAGAAACACCTGCTTAATGCTCCTATGCTTGAATTTCCAATGCCCTCATCTCTCAGTACTAAATGAGACAGCCTAGCTCTCTTCTCAAAAATGCATACTCAGTTATAAACACTCTGAGCTTATGTTCAAAAAATTTCACTAATGACACATTCACATGGGCAAGTTTGGGACAATTATAGGACTGTCTGTGAAGATCACCATCTGCTATGGTTTGAACTTTTTTTTATTATACTTTAAGTTCTGGGGTACATGTGCAGATCTTGCAGGATTGTTACATAGGTATACACATGCCATGGTGCTTGCTGCCTCCATCCCCCCGTCACATACATTAGATATTTCTCCTAATGTTATCCCTCCCCAATCTCCCCACCCCCTTCTATCGCTCCCCTAGTTCCCCATTCTCCAACAGACCCCAGTGTGTGATGTTCCCCTTCCTGTGTCCATGTGTTCTCATTGTTCAACACCCACTTATGAGTGAGAACACGTGGTGTTTGGTTTTCTCTTCTCGTTTCAGTTTGCTGAGAATGATGGTTTCCAGCTTTGTCTATGTCCCTGCAAAGGAAGTGAACTCATCCTTTTTTATGGATGCATAGTATTCCATGGTGTACCTGTGCCACATTTTCTTTATCCAGTCTATCCTTGATGGGAATTTGGGTTGGTTCCAAGTCTTTTCTATTGTAAACAGTGTGTCAATGAATATACGTGTGCATGTGTCTTTATAATAGAACAATTTATAATCCTTTGGTTATATACCCAGTAATGGGTTTGCTGGGTCAAATGGTATTTCTATTTCCAGATCCTTGAGGAACTGCCACACTGCCTTCCACAATCTCCTTCAAAATTCATACTGAAACTCAATTCCTAATGCGACAGTATTCATAGATGGAACCTTTAGGGAGTGATTAGGGCATGAAGTTTCAGCCCTAATGTACAGGATTGGTGCCTTATAAAAAGGCTTGAGGGAACTAGCCAGGCCATATTTTACTCATCCATTCTTTCACTATGTAAGGGTGCATCAAGGAGGCCCTCACCAGACACTGAAGGTGAGTACCTTGATCTTCAACTTCCCAACATTCGGGCTGTAATAAATAAGTTCCTGTTTATTATGGATTACTCAGACTATGATATTTATTTATTTATTTTTTCTTTTTCTTCCCCATATGATCTGCAGGAAAGTCCATGGGATTTTGTTTTAGCTGAGGAAATGAACTGAGATAGAATTTCATATTGAGAAATGAGATGTTGGTATAATAAGAAGTACCCGAAAATGTGGAAGCAGCTTTGGAAGTAAGTAATGAAGAGAGACTGTAGGAGTTTGGCGGTGCATGCTAGAAAAAGCCTAGAATGCTGTGAGTGGAGTGTTAAGGCTAAATCTGGAGAGGGTTTAGAAGAAGTGAGTTGTAGAGGGAGCCTAAATTTTCTTAGAGATTATCTAAGTGGTCCTGATCAGAATGCTGATAGAAATACGGACAGCAAGAGCCATTCTGATGAGGTCTTAGACAGGAATGAGGAGCATTTTATTGGCAACTGAAGGAAAGGCCATTCTTATTACAAAGGGTCAACGAACTTGGCTGAATTGTGTCTATGTCCTAGTACGCTGTAGAAGGCAGAACTTAAGTGTGATGAGCTAGGATATTTGGTTAATTAAATCTCTAAGCATTTCGATCCAAGATGGCCATTTAGGAACAGCTCAGGATTGCAGCTCCCAGTGAAAGCGCAGAGGGTGAGTGGACACCGCGTTTTTATGGCCTACAGACTAGGAAATTCCCGGGCAGAGGTGCTCCACGGTCGCCAGCGCGGCTGTTTCAGCCAGCGCGGCCTTGCCGGCCAGCGCCGCTGCTTTGCCCAGCGCGGCTGCTTTGTCGGCGCCCAGGAGCCGCGGTTCTCCGTACAAAATACGCCGGTCCGGGGGCCCTTTTGGCTGGCGATTGGAGCCACGGGAAGTCGCCC
>NW_016108127.1:173114-185148 GCF_001604975.1 Cebus imitator
GTGTGTTCCTATGCAACAATTTTGCATGTTCTTCACATGTACCCCAAAACCTAAAATGCAATAAAATAAATAAATGGGAAATAAATAAATAAATAAATAAATAAAAAATCTCTAAGCAAGATTTCAAGGTATTAGATGGCTTTTCTTGACTGCTTTTACTAAAATGTGAAAAGGGAAAAATAATTTAAAGACAGTATTTTTGACAAAAAGGAATGCAGAACTTAGAGTTGAAAAATTCTCAGCCAGTAAAAAATGAGAAAACATGTTCAGGAGAAAACACCAGGGATGTGGTCAAGTAACCCTTTAATAAGGAGGTTAGTATGGATAGCAGGAAGGCAGAGGTTATCCGTCAAGGCAACAGAAGAATAACCCCAAAAGCAATTTGTATACCTTCAAGGCTGCCACTCCCATCACAAGTCCAAAGTGCCAAGGTCTTGAGGGCAAATAGTTTCAAGTGAGGGGCCCAATGTACTTGTGAGACCTTGGGGATTGCTGACAAGGGCTACCTTAAATTTCTGCTCTACACATGGGCACAGCCCTTTTTAACCACCATCCCAGCTGAAGCTCAGTCGAGCACAGATGTAGCTTTGGCTGCAGCTTCAGAGGGCACAAGCCACAAACTTTGGCAGTGTCCACATGGTGTTAATTCTGCAGGTGCACAAGCTATGCAGGCATCTACCTAGACTTCAAAGACTGTTCCTAACAACTTTGGGGTCCACATGGAAAACTGCCACGGGGCAGAGCTGCTGCAGAAAACCCCACACTAGTGATGCAGGAATATTTTTGGTCACTTTGAAAGCTGGGACCTCCAGTGGATGACCCCCTACCACCCTGGCCTTACTCAAACCCAGGCCTGCTGCTGGAGGCACCCCAACAACTTAGCCCACCTGGGCCAAGTCTGTTTTTCACACTGGTTCAGCCTGCAGCTGGGCTGGGAGTACTCCAGCCCATCTGTAGAATAGCTTGTACCCGCATTCAGTGGTCCCCAAGCTCTTCTCCTGCATCCAAGAAGAATGAGGATATGCTGACAGTTGAAGGGTGAGGATTGGCACAGAATTTTATTGAGTAATGGAACATCTCTCAGTAAAGAGTGGATGTGGTGATGAGGGGTGGTGGCCACCCACTCAAGAAGTCTGGTGGTTTTTTTTCTCAGTGTGCCTGGGTCCAGGGCGTTTTATAGACTCAGAATGGGGAGTGCATGCTGATTGGTTTGTGAGGATGCAAAAAGTTTAAAGCGAAGATATTACTCAAAAGTGGGCACGACAGTGTAGAAAACGAATTAGGAAAGAGTAGGTATATGTAAAATAGACGAAAGGTGGGGATCAATCAGAGGAAAGTGCACCAAATGGGAAGACAGCTTCTCAATCTGGTCCAAGGATTTAAGTTGTAGCCTGGCTTTCAGGCTGTAAACTGTCTTTGGCTTGGAGGCAAGGTTTCACTAGGGACCTGCCTTTATCTTCCTAGGCATTTGACTGCCTCCTGTCACTATCATTAGGGCAATGTACTGAGGAGTGGTGGGAACTGGGCCAACACCAGGAGCTTCTACAATGGCACAGCCTAGTGTAGTTGCGGGAGCAGGGTTGCCCCTGAGACCTCAGATCTGTAGAGCCACCAGAGTGTAACACCAGCCTGGGTGAGCTGCAGACACTTGAGTCCAACCTGTGAAAGTTGCTGCATGGGCTGTATTTGGTAAACCTACAGGGGCAGGGCTGCCTGGGGCCCTCTGGGCGCAACCCCTGCCCCAGAATGTCCAGAAGGCAGAATATGGAGTCAAAGAAGACGATTATGAAGGCTTAAGATGTAATGTTCTTTGACTTGTTGGATTTGGGACTCACTTGATGTCTGCTATCCTTTGATCCTTTTCTATTTCTCCTTTTTGGAATGGGAATTTCTATCATACGCCCGTCCCATCATTGTATTTTAGAATCACATAACTTGTTTGATTCCACAGGCTTATTGTTAGAGAGGGAATTTGCCTCAGAATGAATCATACTTTGAATCTCACCCGTATCTGATTTAGATTATATTTAGATGAGACTTTGAACTTAGACTTTAAAGTTGATCCTTGGATAATTTAAAACTCTTGAGGCTACATGGATGAAATGAATGTATTTTGTATGTGAGTAAGACGTGAATTTTGGGATTCCAGGTGAGGAATATGGAAACCCAAAATAAAATTCAAAGACTCTCCAACCATCTGAAAGAACTTCCTTCTCAGCCAGGCCTGTTTTAAAATTTAACCTGAGAGACTGTTTCAGGCCATGATGGGAAGTGGGAGTTGAACATGCTTCATTATACCTCTCCAATATTAACATCAACACAGACTAAGTCTGATACAAAAACATTTTACAACTCATTTTCTGTAAAGCCTAGTACCTAAAGGCTTCCTCTGCAAACAAGAACTTGGAACTCTATAATCCTTTGTAGTAACCCAGGCATTCCTTTCTGTTGATCCCAGGTCTTTAGGTAAACTTAACCAATGGTCAACCATAAAAAAATTAAATCCACCTATAATGTGGAATCCCCTGTATTTCAAATTGTCCTGCCTTTAAGAATACAAATGAATGTATTTCTTAAATGTGTTTGATTGAAGTCTCGTGTCTCCCTAAAATGTGCAAAACCAAACTGCACCCCAACCACTTTGGGCACAAGTTCTCAGGACCTCCTAAGGGCTGTCTCACAGGCTATGGTCACTCATATTTGGCTCAGAATAAATCTCCTCAAATATTTTACAGAGTTTAACTCTTTTCATAGATAAATATTATTATTTGAATGTTCATGTCCTTTCTAAAATTCATGTTGAATCTAAATCCCAAATGCAACATTATTCAGAGGAAGAGTCTTAAGGAAGCAATTAGGCCATGAGTTCTCTGCCCCATAGATGGCATTAATGCCATATAAAAGTACTAGAGGAAACTAACTAGGTCTTATTTTGCCCTTTTACACTTCTACCATGTGAGGATGTAGCAAGAAGGCCTTCAGCAGACACTGAATACTGATGCCTTAATCTTGGACTTTCCAAGCTCCAAGACTGTGGAAAATGAATTTCTATTTTTTATAAATCACCAAGTCCAATGTATTTTATGGCAGCAGAAACAGACTGACACACTGTCCCTTTGGCTATTCCCAATTTTTATCTACAGGGTAATCCCCAGAAGATTTAATACAAATGATGCAATTGCTTTGGCAATGCATCTTCAATGCTTCTTCAGAGGCTGATAAAGTAAAGCTTGGAGGAGAAGTGCATGTTTAATTCCAGTTTCTAAACAAGCATGAAGTAAGTTCTCAGTAAGCTTCTAGAAGACAGATGAAATTTAAATTAAACCTGGTTCATCAGGGAGTAAGCTTATGCTTACTTTAATGTCAAACTACAAGTGCAGAAATAGTAATGACAGGCATCCTGTGTGAAACCTCATTGGTTTTCAGTGTGTTAGGCAATTCATCAGCAGTAAATAACAGAAAGAGAAAGCATTACTTAAGCTGAATATAACACTTATTTTGGAAAAGGAAGTGGTTCTTAAAATGTCTTTTGTATTCTGTTGATCTGCACTTCTCTTGTGGTTGGGGTACTCGGCAATGGCTTTAATGTAATTATTTCCAAGAATTTAAAGAAAATTCAACATTTAATAAGTCAAAGATTTTTTAAAAGTTCCAAGCAACAACAGCAAATGGCAGAATAGGAGATTTCTACCATCATCTCCCTGTAGAAGCATCAGTCTAGACAGCTATCCATGAATGAGGGCATCTTTGAGGAAGTCTGGGGGTCCAGTACACAAATTCTAGCACACTGTTGCTTTATAAAATCCAAAAATAGATGCATTTAAGAGGGTAAAAAGAACAGTTTCACTTTATCCACATCAATTATCCCCCAAGACAGCATAACTCGGGGCCAAGAATGGCTTCTTTGCACTGCAATTCTTCTCACAGGGGGAAATAAGAGCATTGTAAGTGTGCTCCTGGCTCCCCCAGCCATGCGGGACACTAATTGAGGTTCACTTTTCTTTTGCCCCACACAGAAGACTGAGGTCATTGGTGTGGCTGAGTGGTTGGGAGATGCTAAGAGTAGGAAGGAGAGGGCACAAAGCCTACTAACCACTCTGCAGACTCCATCAGGAAGACTGCACACAAGCTTCTTGACACGTCTTGCCTGTAGACTTCTCTCCCTATGGTCCACAGGCATTCCAAACACTCTATTTGCTTCATCCCTACCCCCAGGATGGCTCCTCAAGTTCATTCCTGAGGACACTGTGTGCAGGTGTCTCACACAGAGCTGGCTTGACTCTGTGTAATTGGGAGAAGACACACAAATTTGAGCACTTTAGGGCACCACCCTAGAAAAAACAAACAGAATGTTCTCAGTACTCAGACTGGCTTTGCAGGGTTGAGAAAGAAAATACAATTTCAAGAATCACCTTCTCCTTGGAGCAGAAAAAAGAGGTGTGGAGTGGGTACAATCATGGGAAAAGTCTGAGAGAACTTTGGAATCCCTAGCTAGGCTGTTTGGTGAAGGTGCTTCTCTCCTGAAAACAGCCACTAACAATGGAAGAAAGTGATTGATATGGTTTGGCTCTGTGTCTCCACCGAAATCTCATGTCGAATTGTAATTCCCAGTGTCGAAGGAGGGTCCTGGTGGGAGGCAGTTGAATTATGGAGGCAGTCTTCCCCCTTGCTGTTCTCATGATAGATTTCTCAGGAGATCCACTTGTTTGAAAGTGTGTAGCACTCCGCTCTTCACTCTCTTCTTCCTGCCAGTCATGTAAGACATGCTTGCTTCCCCTTCACCTTCCACCATGATTGTAAGTTTCCCGAGGCCTTCCCAGCCATACTTACTGTACAGCTTGTGGAACTTTACAGGAAGCATAGTTCTTTTAAACCTCACTTTTTCATAAATTACCCAGTCTCTGGTAGTTGTTTATAGCAGTGTGAGAATGGACTAACAAAGTGACTATTTCTTCAAATGTGAAAACAGCAATACAAGACTTTAAAAAACATGAAAAATCAAGGAAACATGACAGCATTAAAGAAACACAATATTCCAGTAAACAACCTGCAAAACATGGTAATCTGCAAATTCCTGACACATAATTCAAAATAATGATTTTTAAGGAAGCTTGGAAAGCTATAAGAAAGCACAAACAAAAATTACAAAAAAATACATGAACAAAATGAGAAGTTTAAGAAAAATACAGAAATCATAAAGGATAACCAAATAGAAATTCTGTAGATGAAGAATACAGTGAATGAAATTTAAAAATGCAGTAGAAAGCATCAAAGCAGATGTGATCAAGCAGAAGAATCTGAACACAGGTCATTTGTAAGTATCCAGGCAGATGGGAAAAAAGAAAAGCAAATGAAAAGAAAGCAATAAAGCCTACAGTAATTTTGGGACATCATTAAAAGAGCTAACTTTTGCATCGCTGACATCACAGAAGGAGAAGAGAGAGGGAACAGGGTAGAAAGAATACTTTTTAAAACAGTGGCTGAAAACTACCCCAATCTGGGGAGAGATATAGACATCCAGGTACCTAAAGCTCAAGTTTGCCAATCAGGCTCAATCCAAGAACACTTCACCAAGATATATTATAATCAAAGTGTCAAAAATCAGACATAAAATTTGTGAGGAAGGAGTAGAAGTGTAGATCTCTTTTTGTGATGGAGGTAAGTTCTTATCAGCTTATAATAAACTGGTATAACTATAAAATGATTTATGTGAGCCTCGTGGAACCCATAAAGTAAAAATCCATCATAGATACACAAAAAGATAAAGAGAAAAAAAACAAAAACAAAATATACCATTACAGAAAAACACCAAATCACTAAAAAGTCAGCAAGACAGAAAGAAAGAAAAAAGGGATCCATAGAACAACCAGCAAACAATTAACAAAATGGCAACAGTTAGTGTTCACCTATTGTTAATTACCTTCAATGAAATTGCATTAAATTCACCAATGAAAAATCATAGAGTAGCTGAATGAATTAAAAAACCAGACCTACTGTATGCTACCCCAAAAAGTTTCACTTCAGCTTTAAGGACACACCTAGACTAAAAGTGAAGAGGTGGAAAATATATTCCATGGAAATAGTAACCAAAACAGAGCAAGTGTAGCTATACTTGTATCAGAAAAAAAGATAAATTTTAAGTCAAAACTGATTACAAGAGACCATTAAAATTATTATATAATAACATAGGGAACAATTTATCAAAATAATATAATGATTATAAATATATGCACTCAACATTGTAGCAGCAAAATATATAAAGGGAGTATATATAGGGAGTAATAAACAGCAATACAATAATAATAGGGTATTTCAATACCTTATTTTCAAGTAATGGTTAGATCATCTAGACAGAAAATCAATAAGGAAACACTGGGCTTGGGATCCACATTAGACCAAATAGACCAAACAAAAATACACAAAACATAGCACCCAACAGAAGAATAATATATTTTTTCTCAAGTGCAAACAAAACATTCTCTGGAACATATTATATGTTAGACCACAAAAAAATCTTAAAATGTTTAAGAGGACTGCAAACATATCAAGCATCTCTTCTTACCAAAATGATATGGAAGTACATAAATATATATACCCACAAAAATTAAAAATTAGAAAAGAAAGAGAATGGAAGACACTGAAATATGCAGAAATTAAACAACATGCTCCTGAACAATCAATGGGGCAAAAAAGAAACCAAAAGGAATATTTAAAAATATCTTGAGACAAATAAAAATGGAAATACAACATGCCAAAACTCATAAAATGAAGCAAAAGCAGTTCTAAGAGGAAAGTTTATAGTAAAAGCCCACCTGAAGAACAAAGAGAGATCTCAAATTTTAAAATCTCACTTAGCAACTCAGGAAACTAGACGAAGCTGGAAGCCATCATTCTCAGCAAACTGACACAAGAACAGGAAACCAAACACTGCATATTCTCACTCCTAAGTGGGTGTTGAACAATGAGAACACATGGAAACAAGGAAGGAAACATCACACACTGGGGCCTGTTGGAGGGTGAGGGGGTTAGGGGAGGGATAGTAGGGGGTGGGAGATTGGGAGGGATGACATTAGGAGAAATACCTAATGTAGATGACGGGGGAATGGATGCAGCAAATCACCATGGCACATGTATACCTATGTAATAAAACTGCGTGTTCTGCACTTATACCCTCAGAACCTGAAGTATAATTTAAAAAAAAACTGAGCAACAACTAAAAATTTTAAAAAATGAATAACAAAGAACAAATTAAACCCAAAGTTAGTAGAAGGAAGAAAATAAATATTAGGGCAGAAATAAATTAATGATAGGCTAGAACCACAATAGTAAAGATCAAAGAAACAGAGTTGGTGTTTTGAAAAGATAAAATTGACAAAACTTTTGCTTGAGTTACTAAAAAAGGAGAAAAAACAAATAAAATCAGAGACAAAAGAGCAAATTTTAGAACTGATATTACAGAAAGAAAAATAATGGTAAGAGAGTACCACGAATAATTATACACCAACAAATTGGATGACCTAGAAGAAATGAATAGTCTTAGAAACATATAACCTACTAAGACTGGAACATTAATAAGTAGAAAATTTGAACAGAACAATTATGAACAAGGAAATTGAATCAGTAATTAAAAATGTCCTATAAAAATAAAGCCCACGATCTAATGTGTTCAGTGGTGAATACTTTATTTAAAGAAGAATTAATACCAATCCTTCTCAAACTAGTCCAAAAAAATCAAAAGTAGGAAACACTTCCAAACAAATTTTACAAGGTCAGCATTACCCTGATAGCAAAGCCAAAGAAGGCCACTACAATAAGAAATTACAGGCTAATATCCCTGATGGACATAGATGCAAAAATGCTCAACAAAATACTACCAAACTGGTTCTAACAGAACATTAAAGGATCACACATCATGATCAAGTGGGATATATCACAGGGATGCATAGATGATTGATAGACTGGACAGGGAAAATGTGGCACATATACACCATGGAATACTATGCAGCCATAAAAAATGATGAGTTCCTGTCCTTTGCAGGGAAAAAATTTATTTAAAAAAAGTCAATAGATGTGATACAGCACATTAACAGAATGAAGAACAAAAATCACACAATCAGTAGATACAGAAAGGGCATTTTACAATATTCAGCCCTTTCATGATAAAAACCAACAACAATTAAGTGTAGAGGGAATGTGCCTCAACACAATAAAGGTCATATAACAGAAGCCCACAGCTAACATCATATTCAATGGTGAAAAATTAAAAGCTTTTCCTCTAAGATCAGGAATAAGACAAAGATGATGCCCACTCTCACCACTTCTATTTGATGTATTACTGGAAGTACTAGCCAGAGCAATCAAGCAAGAAAATAAATGAAAGTCATCACAATCAGAAGGGAAGTAGTAAAATTGTCTCTATTTGCAGATGTCATGATCTTATATCTAGAACACCCAAAAGATGCCACCAATAAAATGTTAGAACTAATACATAAATTCAATAAATTTGCTGGATACACAATCAACATACAAAAATAAATTATGTTTCTATAAACCAACAATGAATTATTTACAATAGCATCAAAAGGATAAAATACTTAGAAATAAATTTCCCCTAGGAGAAAAAAGCTATTCATAAAAGAAATTGAAGACACAAAGAAATAGAAATATATTCTGTGTTCTTGGATTGGAAGAATTAATATTGTCAATGAGGGACTTCAAGATGGCTGACTGGTGGCATCCAGCCCTTACCTCCTCCCCAAAGAAGGACCAAAACAGTGAATAGATAATCACACATCAAATAGAGCATCCAAGAGAGAACATTGGAATTCAGCAAGGAAGTGGCAGGAAACCTCTGAGGCATGAAAGGAAAGGGATGTGAAGGAGCTGGGATCAATTCAGAACAGGAAAAAAACCCAATTTGAGGAAAAGGTAAGCAGGAGGTCCTCAGTGGTTTATATTCCCACCACAGATTTTCACAATTCTAACCATGAAAAAGTCCCTTAATCCTCATGGGCCTTCATATTAGTATAGGGTAGTTCATGGAGTCCACATGATGGCATTGTTCCAGAAAGAGAGTTTACAATGGGTTCCATAGATCCCCCCAAAACTTGAGCAGGTGCACAACACTTCTTTTTTGAGAGGCCAGCTCCCACCAGAATACATCCTTTACTGGAGTCCAACACCCCTGCATCCCCACATCCCCACTGCACTGCTGATATCTCCCCATGTCCATCCAGAGACCTTAAGTATTGTGACACTGGCCGGATCCAGTGGTGGTGGTATGGCTGTGTCCCCAGGACTCTAGACCATGCAGTGGTCTTATACCCCAGTGAATAGCAGTGCAGCACACCAAGGAGGCTGCTCCCCTGGGACAAAGGTAGCTTATTGAGATAATCATATGATTTTTGTTTTTAATTCTGTTTATGTAATGTATCACATTTATTGACTTGTATATGTTAAACCATCCCTACATCCATGGTATGAAACCCACTTAATCATGGTATATTATCTTTTTGATATGCTGTTGGATTCAGTTAGCTAACATTTTATTGAGGAGTTTTGCATCGTTCATCAAGGGTATTGGTCTGTAGTTTTTTTGTTATGCCCTTTCCTGCAGTGGTTCTTGGAGCAAAAGTTTACAGTGAGAGTTTCTGCTTGCTGTTCTGTCTATCCACGTGTGAACTGCACCTTAGTCCTGTCTCCTGTTCACCGTTTTCCCCAAATATTACAATCACTAGCTATTCCTATCCACCAACAACAGTCAAGCTGATAGCCAAATCAAGAAGGCAATTTTATTCACAATTGCCACAAAAAGAACAAAACACCTAGGAATATAGCTAACCATGGAGGTGAAAGACCCCTAATAAAATACCAGCCAACTGAGTCCAACAACATACCCCAGGAAGACAAGGTTTAACATCTAATAACCAAGTAATCTGACATATTGTATTAACAAGATAAAAGAAAAAACACACATAATTTATAGATGCAGAAAAAGCATTTGACAACATCCAACACTCTTTCATGATGGAAAGCCTTAGCAGACTAGGAATACATGGGCACTTCCTCAAGTGATAACAGCCATCTACTGCAGGTGAAACCTGCTGGAGAGATTTTTCAGCTTTGCCTTCTTGCCTTGGGGCCCATGACCTTATCTTAGTTTAACTAATTACTTATGTAAGTAATGTATTTCCAAATTAGGTCACATTCTGAGGTACTAGAGGTTAGGATTTCAACATATCTTCTTGGGGACACAATTAAACTCTTAACACTTGAACTCTTAATCCTTAATCTGCTTGAACACTCAGTTACTTTGGTCTCAGTTCCCTTTTCTTTTCCTTTAAAATATTTTGCTATTAGAAAACAATATTGTCCAGATGTTCCAGACTGCTAACACCACCAGTTATATTTTGTCAGATCTACTTCCTGGATATTAAATGCTTCTGTCCCCAGGTCAAAGAACTCAGGAAGCCCAGGAATCATCCCTTGTATCTTTGTTAATGTCTACCTTCAGCAATTTGGCAGAGATGAATTTAGAGACAAATGAATGGGACATTGTAGGCCCACCTGGTAAACTACTGAAGGTATCCAAAAAAAAAAAATCCATAGTGTTAGGGCCAATTGTGTATAAGAAAACATGTGCAGACAACATGGCTGAAATCCACACACAAACCATCACATCACAGGGGAAATACTCTGAAGAGAGTTTAGTGATCATAGTTGGAAAGATCAGATAATGTGATTAATGGCAAAATGCATATTTGAGTAAAGTATAGCCAGCTTATGTGTCTACAACAGCACAGAGTTGTTTTGTCAAAAATCCAGCTCTGTTAGGGGCTGTTGGTCAGATCTTGATTCAGAAGAAATAACCACATAGGAAGCAAAGTGTGAAAGGAAAATCTTGGGGCCACAAAATTACTAAGCTAAAATGAAAAGTCAACCTGGGAACTTCTCAGGGCAAACTTGTCTCCCATTTTATTTAAAATCATCGCACTGCTCAGTGAGATAGATGCATATCTGATTGCCTCCTTTGGAAAAGCTTATCAGAAACTCAAAAGAATGCAACCATTTGTCTCTCACCTACTTGTAACCTGGAAGCCCCCTCCCTGCTTTGAGTTGTTCCCGCCTTTCTGGATGGAACCAATGTACTTCTTAACTATATTGATTGATGTCTCATGTCTCTCTAAAATATATAAAACCAAGCTGTGCCCTAACCACCATGGTCACCTGTCTTCAGGACTTCCTGAGGCTGTCATGGGAGTGCATCCTCATCTTGGCAAAATAAACTTTCTAAATTAACTGAGACCATCTCAGATATTCAGGGTTCACATTTGGTAACCATGGAGGAATTCTAAGTGGAGATGCCCTTGACCTTTCACAAATCTCTTATTGGTACTTGGTACCAGCATGGACTAACTTTATGGCTCCAACCAATAGGAAAATTTGCTGAAGTCTGAGAGCACATCCTCCAGAGAATTCCTGATCTCCCCAAATCTGGTCAATATCTGGTTTATTTTGCTGTACAACTCCTTTTTTTTTTCTTGTGTTTTGTTTGCTTCAAACATGAGGAAGGCAAGTTTTTCCTGCTTCCATGGTGATGGAAGGCAGGTAATTCCTTTAAGGAGTTTGATCTTGCTTCCAACAGGGAAGATGAGGGTTTTTTTCCTGCTTCTAGAACAGTGGAAAGCAGTCTTCAGCTTCAGACCCATCCCTAGGTAAGTAACTTAATTGGGGTTTGTCTTGGCTAAAGTTAAGATTAACAACCAGCTAGTCTTCATTTCTCCTTATCATTAGAGCACTCAATAATCATATAAATTGTGCAATTGTTTTGCTCGACTGTTTTGTTATTGTTGTTTGTTTCTTTCTGTTTTTGTTGCTGTTTTTGTCTTTTTATTATTGAGTTTGACCCACTCTATTTGACTTCATCAAATCTGAAGGAAAGTTCCAAATTATGGGGAACAAGGCCTCTAAAGTGGCTAAATTCCCCTATACACATACACACACACACACACACACACACACACACACACACACA